>NW_027514883.1:0-300000 GCF_048772815.1 Callospermophilus lateralis
GAAGCACTGGGTTTGATTCTCAACACCATGTAAAAATAAAAAAAATAAAGATACTGTGTTCACCTAAAACTAAAAATAAATACTTTTTTTTCAAAAAGATGCTTTAAAAAGCAAAATGTAGAGGGAGAAAAAAGCAACATTTTTTTTTTGGTAATTAGGCATTTAAAAAATTTTTAACATTTGTCTGTTTTTAATGAAGGTCACACACTAACACTTAATCAAAATAACAGTTTCTTTTCTGAGTTCAGGTGACCAAAGAATAGCCACACCCTTGGAACAAAACACACACACACACACACACACACACACACACACACACACAGAGAGAGAGAGAGAGAGAGAGAGAGAGAGAGAGAGAGAGAAACAGAATTATCTTTTACCTAACTTTTTATATGATGTCTTGCCGCAGTCTTTTGCTGGGCACAAATCACGAGTCTCCACACAGCTTGTAGATTCAAACAGCAATTCTTTATTCCCGAACTCACACCGGCCGTCTACAAACACGCTCTGGGGGAATCCACGTTCTCTGCCCAAATCCACTTCTCCCAAATCCACTCCTGCCGAAATCCACACCGCATGGGCTTCTGTCTCCCCAAATATACTGTCTGACCCTAAGCACTCAAGAGGAACTCAGCAGCAGGTTACACCCTATTCTAAAGGGGGAACACCCTACTCTCCTATTATGCTAAACTTCCCTATTCTAAAGGGGGAACACCCTAATCTCCTATTATGCTAAACCGCCCTATTCTAAAGGGGGAACACCCTAAACACGGATCCTGCCCTGGTCCTTGAGCAAGGTCACTTTTCAGAAGTCCTTCCACAGACAGCATGGAAGTAAGCTGGCAAGGAGATTGTCATACCTACTTGGCTGATGGCTCCCAGCATCTCTCCCCTTCTGATTAATTAAACAACAAGTAATGTGGCTTAAAGACCGTGCCTGGTAGGTTGTCCAGTTCAACATATGGCTCTTACCCGTCATTGGAAAACTGACCTTTAGGCGTCAGCCTCCTGTCTTAGGTTGATACCAATGCAACTGGATCATACCCGTCACTGACTACCGGTCCAGCATACAGCCATACTTGTGGATAGGTCTATGCACCAGTGGGGGGGTGAGGTTCTTTGCCTCACCTCTATTGGCCCCCAAATTTGGCCTTGGTGCCAGTGGGGGAGTGAGGTTAATGTGGCTTAAGGACCGCGCCTGGTAGGTTGTCCAATTCAACATATGGTTCTTACCAGTCATCGGAAAACTGACCTTTAGGCAACTGACCTTTAGGCGTCAGCCTCCTGTCTTAGGTTGATACCACTGCAATTGGATCATACCCGTCACTGACTGCCGGTCCAGCATATAGCCATTGGACCCCAAATTTAGACCATCACTAGCAGAAGGGAGGAGGATACAGAAATGCCACGACACCAAGCCAATTGACAGTTCCTTTGGAAAAAATGCATCATTGGTGACACCATCAGCAAAGATCACTGGTGACACCATCAGCAAAGATATGCCAGCATTACCACAATTTGCTGCACTAAACGTAGTTACATAGTCCAGGCAAGTTCTGTAAGCAGTTCAAAGGGGAGGAATCTATCAATCTGTCCGTCTCCTCCCAAAGTCCGTTTCCTCCCAAAGTAAGTTGACTCCTTGATTGAGCATACTTGTTGAGTTATATTCATTGAGATGAAGATAGGAATTCTGGCAATGATGCTAAAAAGACATTATCCTGAAAAGAATTATTAAATATAATGAAAAGGAAAGGTGAAAGTAAACAAACAGATCTGTTAACCTTCTTAAAAAATAATCCTTAACAGCTGTTTACCTGATTTAAATTAGTAAACAAGCAGATCTGTTAAGCACCTTTAAAAACAATCTTTAACAGCTGTTTACCTAATTTAAATTAAGCCATTTAAATCATGTGAATAAAAAAAATAATAATTTGGATCCATTTTCTCATGAGCGCTCCTCATATATGAAATACGCACACACAGACATACAACACAAAACACAAATGTGCAAACAAACGTACAACACATAAGATAATAATAAAGGCCTTGTAGCTTTACCTAGGTGAAATCTCCATTGCAATGTTTAAAAACTCCACAGTGAAAAAAATAAAACTGATCAGAAAAACATTAACCTAGGTTTGTATGAGCTCAAAAAATAAAAATAGAACCTTATGATGTGGAAAAATGCAATAATAAAATAGTATTGAAAAAAGCATCCTGGTTAATCACTGTTGCAGATGTAAGAAAGGCCAAGCTGGAGTTCTGGATATCAGCTGTTATGGATTTGAGTCAAATCATCTTCTTTTCGATCTGTAGAAATCGTTTTAGTTAGTCTTTCTGGAATCCAAATCGGCTGCTGTTCTCCCTGTGGAAACACGCAAACAGAGCCCCGACTCCAGACAATCACTGGGTCTGGACCTTTCCATTGTCCTGTTAGAATATCTTTCCAAAGAACTTTAGGCTTATGCACATTTTTTGGATACATATGCCTTTCCGCAGCACTAAGTCCTGATGAATCCAAATTTAAAAAGTTTAGAGTAAAAAGCGTTATTTTAAGTTTATCTTTGGGGGATATATACCCCTTTCCAATTCCCTCTTTTTGCTTTAATAAGTACGTTTTAATAGTTTGATGAGCTCTTTCAACTATGCCTTGTCCCTGTGGATTGTATGGAATTCCTGTTATATGAGTAATACCAAATGATGAGCAAAATTGTTTAAAAGAGGTAGAGGTATAGCCAGGACCGTTATCGGTTTTTAACTGTTTAGGAACACCCACAGTGGCAAAATTTTGTAAGCAATGAGCTATAACATCTTTAGTTTTTTCTCCGGCATGAAGGGAGCCCATCAAAAATCCGGAAGAAGTATCAATTGTAACATGTAAATATTTTAATTTTCCAAATTCTGGCAAGTGTGTGACGTCCATCTGCCAAATATGGTTAGGTATCAGTCCTCTAGGATTGACTCCAAGATTAACTTGTGGTAAAAAGGTCACACAATTTTGACATTGTTTTATTATATGTCTGGCTTGTTCCTTAGTTATTTTAAAATGCTTTTGTAAAGTATTAGCATTAACATGGAATTTTTTATGAAAATTCATAGCTTCTTCTAGTGTAGAGAAAATATGTATGTCATGTGTAGTTTTATCTGCTAAATCGTTGCCCAAACTAAGGGCTCCAGGCAATCCTGTATGTGCTCTAATATGTCCTATAAAGAATGGATCTTTTCTGTCCCAGATTAGACTTTGTATAGTGGAAAACAAAGAGAAAACAGTAGAAGAAGGGGAAATCCTACCAGCATCTTCAAGAGATACTATAGCATTAACTACATACTGACTATCAGAAAATAAATTAAATACAGAATCTTTAAACATTAAAAAGGCTTGTAATACTGCATTAAGCTCTACCTTTTGAGCTGATTGTTTGGATACTACAAATGTAAAATTTTGATCAGGGGTAACTACTGCTGCTGTACCATTATTTGACCCATCAGTGAATATATTTGGAGCATTCATGATAGGGGTTTTTCTTGTCATTTTTGGAAAAACTACAGGATGCTTAGACCAAAAAGACAACAAAGGATTAGATGGTAAGTGATTATCAAATGAAACATTAGATTTACACATGATTATTGCCCAAGTATTTAACTCATTAGCTAACTCATCAATTTGATCCATAGTATATGGAGTAATAATTTTATTGGGAGAAATTTCAAACACTTCCTTCGCTGCTTTTATTCCTTTGAATATTAATTGTCCTACAGCCTCAGGATACGTAGTAAGAATAGTGTTAGGAGAATAAGATAAATGTATCCACAATAATGGACCTTCTTGCCAAAATACTCCTGTAGGAATATTTTTTGTTGGTAGTACAATAAATAATAAAGGCAAACTTATATCAATTCTATCCAAATGTATATTTTCCATATATGTTTCAATAATTTTTAATGCCTTTCTTGCTTCAGGAGTTAACATGCGAGGTGAGTTTGGATCTGATGGACCTTTTAGAATATCAAATAAAGGTCCCAACTCTCCTGTTGGTATGCCTAGATAAGGCCTTATCCAATTTATGTCTCCCAATAACTTTTGAAAGTCGTTAAGTGACTTGAGTTGATCTACTCGTATTTGAATTTTTGGTGGACGGACCATGGTTGAGGATAATAGAACTCCTAAATAATTAATTGGAAAATTTAATTGTACTTTATCTATTGCTATCTCTAGATTATAATTTTTTTAATAAGTTTGTAAGTGTGGCATAACATTCCAGCAATATGTTTTTATCTTTATGTGCCAATAATACATCATCCATATAGTGAAATATTTGTAGTTCAGGATTTTGATTTCTAAGTGGCTGGATTGCTTTATTAACATATATTTGACACATAGTTGGACTGTTAGCCATCCCTTGAGGGAGTACTTTCCATTCATATCTCTGATCAGGACCTTCATGATTTAATGCAGGGATAGTAAATGCAAAACGTGGACTATCCTCGGGATGAATTGGAATTGAAAAAAAAACAATCTTTAATATCTATGGCTAAAACATGCCAGGTTTTGGCAAAGCAGACAATTGAGGAATCCCTGATTGAGCAGGTCCCATAATAACCATTTCATTATTAATGGCTCTTAAATCTTGCAATAATCTCCATTTACCAGATTTCTTTTTAATGACAAAAATGGGAGTATTATGGGGAGATATGGAAGGTTGTATATGTCCTTCCGCTAATTGTTGTTTGACCAGATCATGGGCTACTTGTATCTTTTCTTTAGTCAGGGGCCACTGAGGAACCCACACTGGTCTTTCTGATTTCCAAGTAATTTTGATTGTCTCAGTGGCCCTTTCTGAAAATCCAACCAATGTCTGTCTGTTCCTTGATCTATTTGAATTGGTGCTGCTATACCTTGTCCTTGTTTTCCTAATCTTTTTTCTTTCCTAAAACCTTGTCTAGCCCTAGTAGTGGGCGCATTAGGATTGATGTTATTTGTTAACGTCAAACCTAATTGATCTAGGACATCTCGTCCCCATAAATTTATAGGAAGATGATCCAATACATAGGGCTGTATAGTTCCCTCACAACCTTCAGGATCCTTCCAATCTAATATCATTGCACTTCTATGGGGATTAGTAGCCACTCCGAGGCCTCGAAGCGTTTGAGTGGCTTGTTGTAATGGCCAATGTTTTGGCCATTCCTTACTAGATATGATGCTAAGGTCTGCACCTGTGGGGGGGTGAGGTTCTTTGCCTCACCTCTGTTGGCCCCCAAATTTACTCTAAACTTTTTAAATTTGGATTCATCAGAACTTAGTGCTGCGGAAAGGCATATGTATCCAAAAAATGTGCATAAGCCTAAAGTTCTTTGGAAAGATATTCTAACAGGACAATGGAAAGGTCCAGACCCAGTGATTGTCTGGAGTCGGGGCTCTGTTTGCGTGTTTCCACAGGGAGAACAGCAGCCGATTTGGATTCCAGAAAGACTAACTAAAATGATTTCTACAGATCGAAAAGAAGATGATTTGACTCAAATCCATAACAGCTGATATCCAGAACTCCAGCTTGGCCATTCTTACATCTGCAACAGTGATTAACCAGGATGCTTTTTTCAATACTATTTTATTATTGCATTTTTCCACATCATAAGGTTCTATTTTTATTTTTTGAGCTCATACAAACCTAGGTTAATGTTTTTCTGATCAGTTTTTTTTTTCAAAAAGATGCTTTAAAAAGCAAAATGTAGAGGGAGAAAAAAGCAACATTTTTTTTTGGTAATTAGGCATTTAAAAAAATTTTAACATTTGTCTGTTTTTAATGAAGGTCACACACTAACACTTAATCAAAATAACAGTTTATTTTCTGAGTTCAGGTGACCAAAGAATAGCCACACCCTTGGAACAAAACACACACACACACACACACACACACACACACACACACACAGAGAGAGAGAGAGAGAGAGAGAGAGAGAGAGAGAGAGAGAGAGAGAACAGAATTATCTTTTACCTAACTTTTTATATGATGTCTCAGATCCCCTTAACTTTCCATATTAGCTTTTTTGTCCAGTTGAATTACAACTGCTTTTTGTAGTTGGAAAGAGTGTGACTATTGAAATTGAAACCGTTTATTCTGGGCATCTTGGTAGTTTCTGGTGAGGTTAAGTGGGTGAGAGGGTAAAGAGAAAGTGGGGGATTCTTTCCTATCATAACATGAAGTTTCCCCCATAGTCTGCTCTAAGGTGACAGAACTCAAGTATTTCTTACAGTGGTATGCTTTGATTATTTTTATTTCCCCTTTATCCACAAGTTTTAACAGCATTTTGTCAAACTGCACTTATTAGGAACCATTTTTGAAATAAAGTTATAGTTCACCTAACCAGTCTGCATTTATTGCTTATGGTTTCACTCACCTGCTATGTCTGTTTTTGGTGTCTGAAAAACAGATATATTATTTTCCATATTTTATCCTTTTTTCTCCATGTATATACTGAACAGAAAATTTTGTCTGGAAATATTCCATTTTGATTGAATGCTATAATCAAGAAAATAAAATTTAAATATGTTAAATGTATTTCCAGATTTTCTCAAGTAGTTATGCTTAAAACAAATAATATATCCTGAAATGAAAAACCATGGTCAGCTTCAAGAAAGCAAGAATAAAACCCAAGTATTTATCCTTAATAATAGATTATAGATGATAAATACAGAATAACCTCAAGATTTACAGGAAAAATAGTATTCAATCTGGTATTCTAAAATGAAGCAGATTGTCCATCAATGATAAATAGAAATAGATTTTTATTAATAATAAAAATCTAAAAAGCTATTTTCCATGCCTCATTTCAAAGAGAGTTACTCAATATAGAAGAAAAATTTTTTAAAAAAGGGAGCAGAGTTTGTGGACAGAAACAGTGGCTGTAACTGCAGAGCTCAATAAAGTTATGCTGATTCTGCAGTACAACTTGAAAATAGTTTTGTTAGCATACCTCAGTCCTACCTTTAAAATGATGGTTTAATAGAAATATTAGCTAATGAGTAGTCAAGTGATTGAATGTAGCAAAATTTAGACGTTTCTAGTGATCAATTTTTCTCACCAAAAAAAATGAATATTAGAAAATACAGGAAAAACAGAGTGATGAAAAAAGAAAGTAAAAACGCACTAAACACAAATAATGAAAGCCAAGTTCTGTATATGAAACACAGTAAAATGTGCACTTTTTGTTAAATTTAGTGGGAAAGAAGAAAGTTGTACTGATTGTTCTTGATGGTAAGAACATCCCTCCATGAGCAGCATTCATGTCCTGAGATTGGATGTCAGAAAGGCTAATAAATTAGAGAAAGAAATTACTCTTACTTCTGGTATGTGTTTTGTGATGAAAAGTATCTTAAAGTCAAATTTGTGAAAATGCTTACAGGTTTTTAACCTTCATAAATTTTCTGTAGACAAAGAATACAACACATAATTATTTTTTAAAGAGAATAACTACCTGAGGAAGCATGAACACAGGGACTTGTAACTATGAAAAAATAGAGTGGGGTGTGGTTGCCTATATAGATGCTGATACTTAGAAATAATAAAGTGTCCAATGTAAATTAAGAAAGAAATCACAGAACACATACCATAAATGATAATCAATTAAAGGCTAAATCCTTTTAATATTTGATTGAATAGGCCTGAAGAAAAAGAAGTGGCCCCATAAGTTAAATTGGTTTTCCTCCCTCTCTTTGCAATTACAAAAATAATGGGAACCCCTAAAACATTGTGTAGGGTCTTCTATATACATTTCAAGATTAAAATCAATATAATCAGACAACTAGTAGTGTGTATGGCTAAATTTAGTTTCCTTTGAAAACTTTACATAGTTGCAGATAGAGTGTAGGCTGCTGATTTGGGTGTAAATTTTGGAAACTACTGTTTTATCTGGTTCTGGAGATTGAACTCGGGGTGTTGTATCACTCATATATATACAAAATTCTTTGATATTTTATTTTGAGACCCGGTCTCACTTAGTTACCAAGGCTGGCCTTGAAGTTATTATCCTTCTGCCTCAGACTCTATGATATTTGAGATTACAGGTATGTACCACCACATCAGGCCTGGACACCACTTTTTTTTTTTACATGCATCTAATAATCAAAATTTTTAAAAAATATTTTTGCCTTTTCTTTGATATAAAATATTCAATATTATCTTACCAAATTGTTTTTGACCCTAATATTATTTTCTTGAAAAGGCCAAAATTCATGTTGAGTATTTATTTTTTTTTAGCTTACCATAACAAGATTTACTCATTAGATTCTATCCTGAGTTAGCAAGTCAATTTTATCCATGTTTTAAAAAAACAAATTGCTATAAATTCTTCTGGTCATGGTTTTAATAGAAGTACCTTCCTCTTAGTCATAATCAAAATAAAAGATAGGAGACAATATAGTAAAGTCAAAAGCTAAGATCCAACAGTTCTTGTTTCAACCAGATGTTTATGATTTGATTGTTTATCTTTTAAATTTCTTCTGATTACTCTGATGGCCTTTTCTATGATATTCAATACTCAGCTTCATTTAACAGCACTAGTTTATGTGAAAAGTGGAAACTAAGGGAAATAAACATCTGGAACAAATTCATAGTAGTCAATATTTTTCTCATAATAATATACAGTTTCCTCCCACGATTCTGGGATTTCAATTTATAGAGCTTTAAATGATTTCCATTCTTCAATATATTTCACTATCTGCACATGCAGAAATAATTTCTCAACAAATTTATATTAAATATAAATAAGTAGCAATTTAGAGAAAACCAGATATAATTTACACCTATGAAATTAAAACAATATATGTGGAAGTTTGCCAAAGAATACTTGGCATATTCAAAGAATAAAATAAAGAAATTTACCCGAATTGTTGCTTTCCTTTATGTGATAGGGCAAAGTTTATTGACATGTTGTTTCAAAAAGACATTAACATTTTCATTATGAAAAAATAGTTGTTATTTTTTAACATAAATTTTACTCAATTTTTTAAAATTTTTAGCCATTTATCTTGCACACTGAGAAGGTATTAGCTGGGGTAAAACACAGTGAGATACTGATCAATCAATTGTATTTTCAACTAATATTGTAAAATGCATCTCTGACACATTTGCTTGTTTTCATTTTATATAATAGCATCATGCACAATCAGAATGATAAGAGTTTTTTCATTTACTTTCGTATCAATAGTGGGTTAGGTACATTGAAAAGATGTTGAAATAATTACATCTATAATGGTGGAATCTCCCAATTCTTTGTTTTCATTTTTCCTGTGGTGCTTCTGCCCTTCATATTAGTATGTTAACTTTAATTTGCATTTTCCATACAGTTTCTTAAAACATAAGACACTTAGAATTGAGGAAATCACATTTAGTAAGTTTATTTTTTAAACTGATATAAGACTCAATGAAAGACTTCAGCATTATTAATGTACATTTAGTCAAAATTCCATTATATCACAATGGTACATACAGTATTTAAATTTTATATAGCTAAAGGTTTTTTAACAATGACTGATAGGCACCCTAAGCAAGTATGTAGCTCCAATCTTCATTTACTGAGCTTCATTCCTTCATAATATTATAGTTGACAAAAAAACACACATCAGAGTGTCTGTTTTTGGAAAAAATTGTTTGGTGAATTGCTAACAAAACAGCATTAAATTTTTATTTATTATTGGTTCATTGTACTCACATCTTACATAGTAAGATTGTTATAATATTCAATAAGGTGTAGATAAAATCATGAAATACCACATACCATATTGTACAGATTATATAAATGCTCTTCATTATTTCTTCATTCTTTTTCACAAATATTTATCAGGCACTTACTATATGCTAATTAGAAAAAAAAGTTTATTATAATTATTTCCGATATTTTTAAAAAAAACTGCAAGACATAATTTGAAAAGAGAAATATAGATTTCAGAAGTAACTACTGTTTCTCTAGTGAATAATGTGTATAGAATTCTGCTTAGGTATTGGGGTATGCAAATATATTTGAGATGCATCAGAGAATACATATGAAAAAACAATACTATTTATTATGTTATTTAAATAAAGTGAAATATCTTACCAAAGGTTAAAAAAAATTAACTTTAGGGAAAACAAGCAAAAGGGTGCACTATATTTGAAATAAGGTAATAATATTTTTTACTGTAATTAGTTGTTTCTGAGTCTCATTTCACTCTTTACTTTAATTACCTATCCATTGTGTTAAGAACCCCTATAGGTGTTAAACTGTATAAGGTACATATATTGTGGTGTGAGGTGTTATTGGAAAATATTAGCATTCAGTGAATAATGCCATCAATTTTCTGTTTTGCAATATTAAAGAACTATTTCAGATTTATTTCAATGGATAGTTGTGTTTAAAGGTAACAGTAGTTTTTCAATGTAGAAATTACTAAGAAAAATTTAGGTGTTCTCCAAAAGTCTGTAACAAACATATTTGATGAACTTTAGGTCATAATGTATAAGAAAAGTTGCTTTCCTAACCCAAACCAGACATCATTGGAATAACCTTGTGTAGTATCAGCACATACAAGTTTAGATGAGGACTTTGGCTTCTTTTCTCCTTTTACTTCCCACCTACGACATGGCTTATTTTTAATAAGCAAATTTCAATGCTTGTTCAACCTCTCACACGTCTCAGAATTTACTAAGAGGGATCCCTGACAATCTAGAAACAAACATATCTGAGATAGTGTATAGATTAATATATGAAAAAGTTCAAGAAATTATTGATCTGGCCATGAGATGGTGTGGTAACTATATAGAAAGCTAAAAATTGAAATTGAAAGAAATATAATACTCATGAGAATTACTATGAATCATGTAGTCTTTGGAAGCAGATATTTTAAGTATGAAGCTCATGAGACTGATGTCCACTGCATTTTTATATGAATATTTGCTCTGTTTTTGAGGGCCACCAGATTTTAGCCAGTAAACTTTTGGCTTGATATAGCATAATCAGAAAGCCCAGCATTCTCTTTTTATACCTAGGCATGGTTTACTAAACATTCATTGAGTTTTTGCACAGGCTTTTTCCTTATTTTAATATACCTAGCCCATTAGTCTTGTCACATTCAAATTCATTCATTGTACAAAAAGTAATCTAATTAAATACCCTATTGTCTTTAAAATAAAATATCAACCTAAAATAATTTCTAGACTTTAAAGCATTTTATTCTAGTAACTAGAATATTTATAACTACTAAGAAATTACATTCTAGGTCTCATTTTTACCATTGTCTCTCTCATATTACTTCATTATGATTTGAGTATGTCCCCCGAATTCTCATGTGTTTGGAACTTAGTTTCAAAGGGAGAGAGTTGGAAAAGAGTGGAATGTTTAAGAAGTAAGATCTAGTAAATTGTGGTTAGATCATTGGGGGAAATGTTTTTGGAGAGGGTTAATGTAACTTTCATGGGACACAACATAGTTTGTATTAAAGCCAGGTGTTACAAAAGAGCAAGTCTTTTTTCTGAATTTCTCTTATTCCTATCTACCTCTCAAATGAGCCCTCACCATAATGCCACCTCATTTGTATGCAGGTAAGGGAGCTTTCACAGGAGCTGAGAAGTACAGTGCACTTAAATCTTCAGAACTATGTGCTCAAAAATATTTTTTATAAGTTGTAGTTGGACACAATACCTTTATTTTATTTTATTTATTTATTTTTATGAGGTGCTGAGAATTGAACCCAGCTTCTTGCATGTGAGAGGCGAGCACTCTACCACTGAGCCACAACCCCAGCCTCTCAGAAAATATTTTTTATGCAATTATACCTATTTTTATTCATTGGCCTGTTTCTGGTATTTTTCTATAACATTATAAAATGGACTAAAACAACCTCTGTGTCTTATTTCTAAAGAAGACAGTTGAGACTTTGCAGTGTGTTATCAAAAAATTCTGTAAAAGCTTTAGAATAAGAACTGCTATGCATTCACTGAGTGACCTTTAGTGAGTGATTAAATATCTTTGAGTATAAGGCATCTTACTATGAGAGCAAGTAGAACTTCTAAGATTACTTTTTAAAAGCTCTGGTATAGTTTAGATGGTAAAGGCTTTGCATTTCTGATTCTTATTTGTTTTTATATTTTAAAGGTGATATCTTGTATTTCTTATATTCCTCATGGTGTTTAGGTTAATGTATTGCCATTTACTTTGGGACTCAAATATGTGGAATTTATTTTGTTTAGTCAAGCAAAAGCAAGAGTGGTTCCTTAGAATATAGAAAAGACTCTATGAGAATGTTTTTATTTTTAATTGGAAGAATTTTCTCATTGCTAATATTTATAGAGGGAATTTATATCTTGATGACACCCATTAATCAGAAATAGCCTGAACTGACTAGATCAAAAACATTAGAAAACTATGAATAAAGAGGCAGATTAAAAAAATAGCACAATTTTGAGTCTCCTATTAAAGTACAAATAATAGTATTTTTTCCAGTAAAAGGACTCAAGTACATGTAGCTGCATTTTAAGCCTCCTGTAATCACACAACTCACCATCAATCATACTACCACTGTAGGAAGAGAAATGCAGATCTTTACAGGCAGAAAAATCAAATACAAAAAGTGCAATTTGCCTTATGCAAAAAAAGACCTCACTATTTATGTCATACTTCTTTTAGCTCCAAGGTTCCATATCTTTGAGCTCAAGATATTTAACAAGAAGAAAGTGGATTTGTTTTATGCTAGATAAGTTAAGAACTGATATAATTAGAATGTAGAGTAAACATTTTGATTTTGGATTCAGTTGTTTCAAGTATGATGGCTTGCCCAGGAAAGCAATGCAGGAGGTTTTGTCCTCAACTTCACCCAAATTGTATGGAAAATTATTATTTGTTTAAATTAAAAGTGGAAGCTACAGGCAATCGACAGCAGGTATTGAAATGTCATGATGAGACATTGAACTGCACTTGTTTTTCTCATGTTTTTGTATCATTGATTGCTGTGAAATTTGAATATTTGAAATATAAAAACTATATTTAAAAATAAACATTAATATTCTTTTGTATTTTAAGGTAATTTTAAGGCTCATGGCCTAAGGTCTTAATACACAGTATAATTACCTCATATTTTTCTAATGTAATCCCAAGACAAAGGAGTTGGTATATATTTTTCCTGAAAAAAATATTTTTACGAAGTAAAATTATGTTGTTACATTATCATACTTTTCTATGCAGTATATGTTGGGCCTTAAAATTAATAGAGGTGAATGCCTTGATGGGACTGCCAAAAGGTTTATATTATCTTGCCCTGGTAAATATTGTGGCAGAATATATGGAGCATGAGAAAAAAGATTTCTGAAATTGTGTATTTTTGTGGTTTGAAACTGTTGAAAGGTATATCATTGTTATTAATGAAACAGACTGACTAAAAAGAGCAATGTTCTTTAAGCGTAGATATGTGAACAAATTCTTTGGTAAGCAAAAATGCCCTGTGCAGCCAGGCTGAAATACATTATACTTAGACTCTGGTAATCTCAGTTCTTTTTTTTTTTAAATTCTAACTAGTAAATTTTTCTAGCTCAATAAATCTCTCCCTATTCCTTTTCTTGCTTTTAAAACCAGAGAAGCAATACTTGTCTTTTTTAACTTTCTGGATTATTTCCCGATTTGACTGCAACAAAATATGCAGAAAACTTTTGGAAAATATTACAAAGCATACAAATGGAAGTCAATAATCTTTGCTTACTTTGTCACTCTTTTTCTTTCAAATGCTGTTGTAGCTCAAAGTGGGTAACTTATCTTTCTTCAATTACCTTTAACTGATTATATGTCCATTTTCACCCTAGCATTTGGAAACCACACTTCATCCACTATTGGTCTCTTGCTTAAGTCTTTATAAGTTTTTATTTCTATATTGTTGTTCATCCAATTGATTTTTCTTCTCATTTAGTGTAGTTTCATGTATAATTAAGTTGGTATAAATATGTCTATATTGGAGAGTGTACAATGTCCCTAGACCTTGTTCTTAGGTATATGTTGTTGTAAACTCAGGTCTTCATGAATTATATGTAATGTTAATAAAATAGTGAATGATATTCAATGATTTTTGTATGGATTCTGTGTATAAGAAGCTTTTACCCTGTTGTACCTGAAAAGCCAATATTTTATGAGAAGAAACTTAATCTTTACATACAACCTTCTCAGTTTACCTCTTAGTACTTGGTCCTCATAAAATGAGATTATAAAACATAGCTCATTGATTATTTTGTCATAAGTATAAGGCCTCACTCAACCTCGACTCCACATTTATTTCTCCAATTCTTGCCCTGAAATAACACTACCTAGAGAATAACAATGATGTCAGAATTTACTAATGTACATGAAAACACTGATCATTGACCTCATTTACAGAAAAATGGAATGTTTCCAATAAGGATGAAGTCTAGAAGGCCATTATACACAAAAGAAAGATAAAGCTCTTCTCTCCTGTAAGAGCTACCCTTACGTTTGGGGAAATTCAGTCTATTAAAATTAATGGAAAATGTTAAAATGTTAAAATTTTAAAATTTATAAATCAAGATATGAATAGCTGGGGCTTATTTTCCTATATCTATATCCTTCTTATAACTCTTAATTTCACCATAAATACAAACAGAAAAAAATAATGATCTGACTTATGCAAATTGTATTTCACATTAAGTTTGATTAAAATGTGTAAAAGTATTAACAGATACTAGAGTATTATTCACTCAACAGTATGTTTTACTGTTACATAGAATATTTAGTCAAGTGGAACACTATGATGTCTGTCATTTAACAACAGGATGCAATACATGAGTGTTAACATGTAAACAAATATTCAGTTAAAAAGACATATTGCATAAATAAGGTAAATATAGGTAAAAAAATGCACTGTAAACCTGACATGATGGTTCATGCTTGTAATCCAAGCAAACTGGGAAGCTGAGTAATTTCAGAAGTTGAAATTCACCCTCAGCAATTTAGTGTGGTTTCAAGCAACTTAGTAAGACAGTCACAAAATTTAAAAAAGTTTAGAGAGGGCTTAGGAATGTAGCTCAGTGTATAAAAATACCTAAACTTAAACTGAAATACAAAAAAAAGATACAGTTTAAAATATTACACTTCAGTGTTAAAAATTAAAAATAGATTTGATATATAATTCTTTTCTCAGTATTCAAAAGTGAAAATAGTAATTTTTGATTTAGGAAAAACAATTATATACTTTTAAAAATGAGGTTTCTTCACTATGAACGTATGATATTTATGACTGATATTTGTACAAAATAACTTGATAATGCTTAATAAATTTAAGCAAAAGTTAAAGACAACTACATGTTTTATAAACTTAAATGAGTTCTGTATTTTACTGATCCTCATATACATCAAGGTGTAATATATAGATAATAACTTTACTATACTCTCACATTTATTATAAATGTTTCATTGTTATATAAGTCATGCATTTTGGACAAAAAACGTTCAGTGTTCACTACTAGTATGAGTTTTCAGATGTTCAATGAATTTAAAATTTAAATACATTTTGGAAATATTATTTAACTTTTTAGAGTTTCTGGGCACAATGAATTCTCTATAAATAAGCAGTGTTTAAGAAACATGTAGCTACATTTTTTTTTCATTTGTATTTTCTCTAACCAGTATGTATCCACAGGTGTTGATTATTGGTGAATAAATTTTGGAGGCGTTGTCACATTGTCAATTTTCACATTTCAAAACTTTCTCTATGCTATGGTTTTTATGGTGAGGATTAAATGTTGTCCCTTTCTTACAGTAATGGTACAATGGTCTCATTTGTAGAGCTTTTCTCCAGTGTGTTTTCTCTGATGTCTAGTAATATATGATACATAATTTAAAATGTTTCTACATTCCCTACATTTAGATGTCTTCTTTCCAGAATAAGAAACCTAGTGGTGAAAAGAATTGCTTTCTTATTAAAAGCTTTGCTGCATCGTTTCAATTTGTAGGGTTTCTTTTCTGTATAAATTCTGTTGTTAATAAGGTTTAGTCTTTTTTTAATGTTTATTTTTTAGTTGTAGTTGGACACAATACCTTTATTTCACTTATTTATTTTTACGTGGTGCTGAGGATAGAACCCAGGATCTCACACATGTGAGTCTATCACTCTACCACTGAACGACAACCCCAGCCCCACAGTTTAGTCTTTGTTTAAAAGTATTATCACTTTATTCACATATTCAATGTTTATATTTGTAGGGCTTCTCTCCAGTGTGAGTTCTTCCATGGTAAATAAGGTCTGATTTTTTACCAAAAGCTTTGCCACATCCTTTATATTTGTAGGGCTTCTCTCCAGTGTGAGTTCTGCTGTGGCGAATAAGGTTTGAGTTTTTACCAAAAGCTTTGCCACAATCTTTACATTTGTAGGGCTTCTCTCCAGTGTGAGTTCTTCTATGGTAAATGAGGTCTGATTTTTGACCAAAAGCTTTGCCACAATCTTTACATTTGTAGGGTTTCTCTCCAGTGTGAATTCTTCTGTGGCGAATAAGGTGTGACTTGTCACTGAAAGCTTTGCCACAATCTTTACATTTGTAGGGCTTCTCTCCAGTGTGAGTTCTGCTGTGGCAAATAAGGTTTGAATTTCTACCAAAAGCTTTGCCACAATCTTTACATTTGTAGGGCTTCTCTCCAGTGTGAGTTCTGCTGTGGCAAATAAGGTTTGAATTTCTACCAAAAGCTTTGCCACAATCTTTACATTTGTAGGGCTTCTCTCCAGTGTGAATTCTTCTGTGGCGAATAAGGTGTGACTTGTCACCAAAAGCTTTGCCACAATCTTTACATTTGTAGGGCTTCTCTCCAGTGTGAATTCTTCTGTGTCGAATAAGGTGTGACTTGTCACCAAAAGTTTTGCCACAATCTTTACATTTGTAGGGCTTTTCTCCAGTGTGAGTTCTTCTGTGGCAAATAAGGTGTGATTTTTGACCAAAAGCTTTGCTACAATCTTTACATTTGTAGGGCTTCTCTCCAGTGTGAGTTCTGTTGTGGAAAATAAGGTGTGATTTGTCACCAAAAGCTTTGCCACAATCTTTACATTTGTAGGGCTTCTCTCCAGTGTGAGTTCTGCTGTGGCAAATAAGGTGTGATTTTCGACCAAAAGCTTTGCCACAATCTTTACATTTGTAGGGCTTCTCTCCAGTGTGAGTATTGCTGTGGCAATTAAGGTTTGAATTTTTACCAAAAGCTTTGCCACAATCTTTACATTTGTAGGGCTTCTCTCCAGTGTGAGTTCTTCCACGGTAAATAAGGTCTGATTTTTTACCAAAAGCTTTGCCACATCCTTCACATTTGTAGGGCTTCTCTCCAGTGTGAATTCTGCTGTGGCGAATACGGTTTGAATTTTTACCAAAAGCTTTGCCACAATCTTTACATTTGTATGGCTTCTCTCCAGTGTGAGTTCTTCTATGGTAAATGAGATCTGATTTTTGACCAAAAGCTTTGCCACAATCTTTACATTTGTAGGGCTTCTCTCCAGTGTGAATTCTTCTGTGGCGAATAAGGTATGACTTGTCACCAAAAACTTTGCCACAATCTTTACATTTGTAGGGCTTTTCTCCAGTGTGAGTTCTTCTGTGGCAAATAAGGTGTGATTTTTGACCAAAAGCTTTGCCACAATCTTTACATTTGTAGGGCTTCTCTCCAGTGTGAGTTCTGCTGTGGCAAATAAGGTTTGAATTTCTACCAAAAGCTTTGCCACAATCTTTACATTTGTAGGGCTTCTCTCCAGTGTGAGTTCTGCTGTGGCAAATAAGGTTTGAATTTCTACCAAAAGCTTTGCCACAATCTTTACATTTGTAGGGCTTCTCTCCAGTGTGAATTCTTCTGTGGCGAATAAGGTGTGACTTGTCACCAAAAGCTTTGCCACAATCTTTACATTTGTAGGGCTTCTCTCCAGTGTGAGTTCTTCCATGGTAAATAAGGTTTGAATTTCTACGAAAAGCTTTGCCACAATCTTTACATTTGTAGGGCTTCTCTCCAGTGTGTGTTCTGCTGTGGCAAATAAGGTTTGAATTTTTACCAAAAGCTTTGCCACAATCTTTACATTTGTAGGGCTTCTCACCAGTGTGAGTTCTTCTATGGTAAATAAGGTCTGATTTTTGACCAAAAGCTTTACCACAATCTTTACATTTGTAGGGCTTCTCTCCAGTGTGAGTTCTGCTGTGGCAAATAAGGTGTGATTTTCGACCGAAAGCTTTGCCACAATCTTTACATTTGTAGGGCTTCTCTCCAGTGTGAGTATTGCTGTGGCAATTAAGGTTTGAATTTTTACCAAAAGCTTTGCCACAATTTTTACATTTGTAGTGCTTCTCTCCAGTGTGAATTCTTCTATGGTAAATAACGTCTGATTTTTTACCAAAAGCTTTGCCACAATCTTTACATTTGTTGGGCTTCTCTCCAGTGTGAGTTCCTCTGTGGCATATAAGGTTTGATTTTTGACCAAAAGCTTTGCCACAATCATTACATTTGTAGGGCTTCTCTCCAGTGTGAGTTCTGCTGTGGCACATTAGGAGTGATTTTAAACTGAAAGCTTTGCCACATCCATTACATTTGTAAGGCTTTTCTCCAGTGTGAGATCTACAGTGGCGAATAAGGTCTGATATTCTACCAAAAGCTTTGCCACAATTTTTACATTTGTTGGGCTTCTCTCCAGTGTGAGTTCCTCTGTGGCAAATAAGGTTTGATTTTTGACCAAAAGCTTTGCCACAATCTTTACATTTGTAGGGCATCTCTCCAGTGTGAGTTCTTCTATGGTAAACAACGTCTGATTTTCTACCAAAAGCTTTGCCACAATCTTTACATTTGTTGGGCTTCTCTCCAGTGTGAGTTCCTCTGTGGCATATAAGGTTTGATTTTTGACCAAAAGCTTTGCCACAATCTTTACATTTGTAGGGCATCTCTCCAGTGTGAGTTCTTCTATGGTAAACAAGGTCTGATTTTCTACCAAAAGCTTTGCCACAATCTTTACATTTGTTGGGCTTCTCTCCTGTGTGAGTTCTGCTGTGGAAAATAAGACTTTTAATACTAACAGCTTTGCAACATTCTTTATATTTGTAGGTCTTCTCTCCAGTATAAATTCTCTGGTGATGAACAAGGCTTGATTTTTTGTATGATTTCTGGTGTTCACTCTCACTTGTAGTTTTCCATATTTTCATTCGTGGTAAATAGTCAAGATCACAACTTCTATATTTTGCACTTTTCACTTCATGAAATATATGTTTTAGGCCCTTTTCTGTTGAATATTTTTGGATATGATTAGGAGTCATGGCTGAAATAAACAAAAATTTTTAAAAAATCAATGCATATTAGACTGGGATAAATATATTTTGCACACATAATATGAAATTAAGAAAAAAATAAGTACATCATTAGTGTAGCAGATTAGTAAGTCCTAAGTCACCATAAATCCAAAAAAATATATATTAGTTCCAAAAAAAGGAAAGAAAAAATTACTTTGAGAATATTATTGAAATTTTGTAGAGACCACAGTATCCAAGAGGATTACATCATTAAGAAGAGTAATATAATAAAATGTTGAAAAGTATCATTAACAGCCTTTTGTCCTCCATAAGATAGTATTGTGTATTTAGGAAATACGTACCAGCTACATTTACTGTCAGTAGAATAAGAGAAATGTAAAACATATGCAAACATTTCTGGCTTTTTCAAAGAGTGTCCAAAATGGTTTTTGTTTACCATGACATAGAGACATGAAAATAACTAGTAGATTTTGAGTGATAATACCATAAATATTCAACAAGGAAAAAGAGGCAATGGACTCTTAAAAACAAATATGAACAAAAAATTTACTAAGAAATATACACATATATGTCTATAAAATTTTTTATTAAAACATTTTAAAAGACTATAAAAGCCTTGCATAGCCTATGGCCATAATATTTGGAAGAATTCAACACATGACAATCAAGTATAATAAATTAATTTTTTTTATATATTTTTACATTCGTGTGATATGAGAATTTCCTTTATTGACAAATACTACTTTGTTTATTTATAAATATATCATGGTATTTTACACTATATATACAAGGTAAGATGACTAAATAGAATGAATTAACAAAATCATTATTTCATATAATTATCAATTTTGTTCTTACAAGGTATTGTATTTTTTCTACTAGTATTTATGAAGAACATAAAACACTCACTATGTGGTAAAATAAAACTCTTGACCCTATTATGCTCAATAAAATAAAAATATGGAGACTTTTACTATAATATCAACCCTTCACAAAGCATAGTACCTGGTGAGCAAAATTTTGCTCCCTAAATTTCTGACTTCCACATGTGAATCAAATGCTCCTACAACTTAATATCTGCCTGCCACCTTTCACTTAATTCAAAGTCCTGCATATATTTCTTATAACACTTTAAGAGACAAAATATTTCATAACTAAATAATTATAGAATATAAGTACATATTTTTCAACATTTTACATTGATGGGCATACACATTGAGTCCCTAGATTTAATACTAAGAAAAATATTGGCACTAAACACAAAAGCAGAGGTATATCTTCAATTTTCTGATTTAATTGTTCATGGATACATATTTAGTACTGGCAATTCTGGATTTTTAGGTCATCAAACTGTTAATGTTCCATGTGAAATGCTTGAGATTTCCCCAAAAATTCTATATCACGAACTACAATACAAGTGTTTTTAAAATTGTTTTAGCGATGCTGTTTCTAAATTTCTGTGACTTCTCTCAAACATGAAATACTTTTGCATGGCCTCCCAATTAGCAAATATTACAAGTATGCAGCATTGTTCTTGCCTATTTTTGTTTATTAAAAAGTTTTTATATTTTTTTCCTGAAAATGGACTATATAATCTACTGATAGCTTCTTTAGTGAATAAATAAAAAATAGTAAAGCAAATACAAACAAGATAAGCATGGCTAAATCCAAGTTACAAAAAAGAAAAATAAAACATTAAGAATTTAACATTAGGATACTGACAGTGATGAATTACTCAAAGAATACTAAATAACTATTTTAAAAAAGTTTGGAGACATAAATTGATATAAATATTAACATCAATGTGCACAATGTTTATGTGAATAATTCTTTAAGAAAAAAATGAAAGGGGAATTCCTTGTGTGCAAATCTGAAATTCTACAAATATGGGAGAGGCTTATCAAGCAGTACCAAGTTTACGACAAGTCTAAGCAACTTGTAGAATACTGTAAAAATTAAAAATCTATAGGATATATAAGGAGAAGTGGGATACACACACACACACACACACACACACACACATACTGTGTTTTGTGTAGGGTTGATATTATAGACAAAGACTCTCTCTCTGTCTCTCTCTCTCTCTCCCTCTCTCCATAAAGAGAGAGAGAGAGAGAGAGAGAGAGAGAGAGAGAGACAGAGACAGAGACAGAGACAGAGACAGAGAAAGAAAAGAATCCAAGCATGCCAGAATAAAAAAAATGATCCAGAAGTTAAAACACTAATCAAAATAAGAAAAATAAAAAATATTAAAAAATTATAAAGTAGAAGTATAGTGCTAAATTCACTTCAAAATATTTATGATTTCTAATGCATTACTGCAAAACACAAAACAAAAGAAAAAAATTACTAACAGAATTGAATCTGAAAAAGAAAATGTCAAGTCAGTTCCAGCAGAGAACATGGAAAGAAACCAAGCATGATCTGCTCCTAGAGGTTCTATTTGTTTAAAGATGGATAATGATCCAGCCTTTACATCTCATCCTGTTGCACAATTTTTAATCAATGAGATATAGTTTTAAATCATGAAATTTTTCATAAATCTTTTGGACGAGCTTTTGTTGAGTGCGCAAATTGTATCCTAATATTTACCTTTTAAAACAAAAACAAAGATTTATCCTCTCTTATATAAATATACATTAAATATTGTTTTATTTACAGTTAATATGCTCAATATTCAACATAAATTTAATACTCATAATTGGTCATCTGCATTGAATAGACATTTTATTCTCAAACAGCAATTACCAATATAATTATGTAATATACGAGGCTCCACCTTACCAGCATGACAAGATCCTATGCCTTTGATCACGTGGGGAAAAGCATAGACTTCTATACTTATGCCAACATGGACTCTACCTTCATGTTTGAAAAAAAGCAATTATAAATATACATCAGGGACTTCACAAGCTGATTTCTAAGTCTTATTTAACCCTGGAAGATAAGAGTTCATCCAAACAAGAGAATAATCATTCTCCTCAAAAGAGGAGAAACATTAAAAGAGGACCCAAAAGATACTTGAATTCTAGTAACTTAGGGAGATATAAAACCATTAACAGCCTCAGCTCAACAGGTGTTGGCTACAATGGGGTTAGAATGTACTCTAGATAACTTTGTTACTGCTTTGATTGCTAAACTTACACAAAACTCTGTAAATGCTTTGGTCTTGATAACAATATTGCTCTCTTTTTGTACACCAGCTCTGGGAAATTCAGTCCTGTCAGATTCTGGACTTCTAGAACCCACTAAAATATCTTGACTCACTTGCATGAAATTGTTATATACCTGCAAAAATGTCTCATGGTATTCATTGTTGTCTTAGCAGAATAATGTGTCCTTACCATCTACATAGTATTAAATAGGTCACCATCCTGTGCAATTTATTCATAACAGATCTATTCCTCTTGATAAAAATTGTGAAGATTCAGTGAAGCTTCTCTCTAAGGCAGAATTTAATGCTTTGACATTCTCCTTTGTGGGTTTACCTGGACTAGCTCTACAGGCTCATAAAACTACTATGAAACTCGCCTATGCTATCATAAACAGTATTAGTCATGCATTCATGGATGTAAATATGCTTAATGAAGAACAAAAACAACATTGTCAAGCCATACTTGACAATCATGCTGCAATTGATTGTCTGTTATTGTTACATCATCAAGGATATCAAAAGTTTAATACCATGTGATCCTTCAATATAAGTTATAATATTAATTTTATTTCAAAAGACCTAGATTACCTTAGAGATATTATTAATAAGTTTCAACAAGATGATGGATTTTGGACTTGTTGGATTGGTTAACTTCATGTATACACAATTTTATCTGGGTCAAAAATATTCATAGGTGGATGTTTACTGATGTTGGAACTTGCTGATGTCTATGCCTGCCCTATTTATTGCCCTCACCAGCATTAAGGAGATAAGTAATATTATTTATTCAAAATTCCTTAAAAAAGAGGGCAGGTATTAAGTATTCTGACCTGGGAATAGATAGGAAAGTGTGGGGGTGATTGTAACTGGCACCCTGAGTCCCACGATTGTAATGCCCAGCAGTTTCTCCCTGAAGCTATTAAGACAACTCTACAGGTGCATTATCTAGTTTCTGTAGTAATGTCCTTAGGGAGAAGGGTCTCTATATTTGTATTAACTGAACCTAATCTTGGTTAGCTACCACTTGGGGTTAAAGAAACACTGGGTGAGAATGTAGTCAAGGTATCAGAATCTTTGTAATTTGGGGGCATTATATGTACAGCTGTTAAGAGGGGTAGCCAGTTTATTTTTCTTTTTTCCTTTTCACTGTGTGTGTGTCTCTCTCTTCTGTTTGCTCCTTTAAAGGTTTCCTCATAAGAAGATTTGAAACAGATCATGCTGGCCCTCACAACAAAAGGTAAGTTTTAATGGTTAATCTGAATAAACTGGAACATCACTAAAGAACAAAACAGAGAACAACAAGGAATTTGAAAATGTGATAAATATAGGGCAGTATGTGTTCAATGATTACAATTAAAATAAGTAAACCTAAGCTTTTGAAAATTTTGTCTGCTGGGTAACTACTCTTTCGACATTTTTTAGTTTGGTTTTCTCATTGACATTTGAATGACTCAACTGTGTCCCCTGCTATGTGTAGTCTACAATAGTTTACATCACTAAATTATACTAGGTACTACTTATCTAAAGTGAAGGATGTGTAACACACAAAGAAAGAGACAGATTTAATAGTGAAATTATATATATATATATATATATATATATATATATATATATATATATATATATAGAGAGAGAGAGAGAGAGAGAGAGAGAGTAAAATATCTGTACTAAAAATGCCCTTTTTCTTTGAAACACAAATTTGAAACTCATTTTTATAGAGAAGTTCCCAGAAGATACTCTGCAACAGAAGTAAATTACATAATAATAAGTAATTAATAATTTTAAAGGAAAGTTAAACTTACCCAGGAAGGCCAAGTTTCTATAATTCTCTAGCATCACATCTCTATATAAATTTTTCTGAGCAGGCTGAAGGCATTCCCACTCCTCTTCAGTAAAATCAATGGCTATATCCATAAATGTTAACAGTACCTAAAATAAGGATAGGTAAATAAATAAAACATTGACCACAGGAATATTTGCACAGTCTGTAATGTAAATACAGTTGAAATTAGAGTTTGTAGAATATTATGTAGGTATTGTTTTTGAACACAATGAGAAAAAGTGATTTAAGTTCAAAAAAGTACACATATTCCACATTTATGAAACACAATATAAAATTTAGGCATTATCACAAAAAATATATATTTTGTAATTTTTTATATCTTGATCTAAATTATACATATTTTTCAGATGAGAAAATTATGGTAATTAAGAAAGGGAATCCTCAAATTTTAATTGTACAACTACAAATCAGAGATTTACTAATGTGTAGAATCTTATTTGTTATTTTTGTGATACAGCTGGCTATTCTGAATGTGTAGTGAGATCTCTAGTAATTCCAGTATCAATGGTATAAGAGAAATTTTGAAATGCAACAAGGTAGGCAGACCACTTAATGGGAATATTTAATAGTTTATTTAAGTTTGAACATTTTATGGTTTTTATGTATGTTGTTAATATAAAAAATAGCAACAAAAATCCTGTTTTAATTTTCCTGTTTATAATTTTAACATTTTTTAACATACAAAATTATATATATATATATATATATATATATATATATATATATATACACACACACACACACACACACACACATATATATTTAAATACAAACTTTGATCGATGTTTATATTGTATGATATTTATAATAGAATATACATATAGCTCTTCAAAAAATATATATTTTTTTAATTTTATTCATTCTTTCTAGTTCTACCTGACAGTAAATTGATTTTCATGGTATTATGAAAGCATGCGATATATATTAGTATAATTAAAATCCTGTTTCTGTTGGTGGCTACGATGGTAGGATCCACTTACAGATATAGATCTTTTTTTTTTCTATCCTTGTCCCTTTTATTTATTTATTTACATATTTATTTTTTTATGTTTACCATTGTTCAATCTACTAATCTTCTTTTCTTGCCCTTCCCCACTTTATAAGCTTTAGATTTCACATATCAGCAATAACTTTCAATATTTGGTTTTAAAGAAATGGTTTGTTTTACTTAGCATAAAATATCCAGATTCATCCATTTCTTGGCAAATGTCATAAAGTCATTCTATTTTATGGGCAATTCATAGTTTATTGTGTACATAAGCAACATTTTTTATCCTACATTATTGAATGGACCCATGCATCATTGAATGGTTGGTTTTATAGCTTAGCTATTGTGAATTGTGCTGCTATAAACATTAATGTGGCTGTGTTAATGTAGTATGCTGATTTTATGTCTTTTGGGCATATACAGTGCAGTCAAAAAAGTGGGTAAAATTGTGGTTCCATTTCTTTAACAATATCTATAAATGTTATTATGTTTCACTTAGATCTCCATACAGCTGGAAAAATTGGAATTCATCTATACCTGAGGCGAAAATAAAACATAAACAAAAAATTAGTAAGTCATAAAATGACTAGAATTTATTATCAAATCCTACATCCCAAAATATAGTAAAATTCAAAAACTAAAAGTAAAGAAAGTCTTAAGCAAATAAGCAAAATTAGAAGCTATTAAAGATAAATATAACACAAAGTTATCAGTATCAATGTTGGTGCTTTTAAAAAGCAAATGAGCTCAGTTTAGTGATGGAAAACTATAGTTCCAGTGACTGAGGAGGATAAGAAAAAAGAATCATAAATTCTAAGACAATATTATATATAATATTGTCTTATATATATTTTATTGAGCATCTTAGTGAAGCACTTAGCAACTCGGCAATATTCTGTCTCTAAATAAAATATAAAAAAAGGACTGAGGATATGGCTTTCTTGTTAAGCACCCCAGGGTTCAATCTTCAGCACAAATTTTAAAAAAGAAGATACAATTAAAAAATCACTAGCAAATTTGAAAATTGAACGAATAAAAATTATATCAATTATACAGTATATAATTGCAAATATAGGCAAATATAATGATATATCACTTTATTGAAATACACTCTGGAAAATTTATCCTAAGAATTTTCTGCAATTTTCCAATACTCTGAGTGCAGTGACAGAATCTAGATGGTATAGACTAGTACATGGCTAAAATACTTGCTAGATCCATGCTTGTACATAAAGCCTACTGCTGACCAAAATACAATAATGACACATGATTGATGTTATGAAGTAAAATCAATCAGGGTAAACCTCATAATAAAATAAATGGTGGAACTACTGAAAACACTAACAATACAACTCTTAAAACATGCTAGGATATTGGGAAAACAGTGCACTAATAAAATGCTATTTTATCCCTTCACTCATAAAACTTAAAACATATTTTGACACATTAAATGCTGATTATAAGTTATTAATAAATAATACTGAAATATATAAGAAAGTACAAAGCTCAAAATTTACATACAATAGATAGGGTTCATATGGCGGTGCACACCTGAAATGTTTACTATTCTGGAGTCTAAGGCATGAAGTTCAAAATTTAAGGCGAACTGAAGAAATTGAGCAAACCCCATCTGGAAATAAAATTTATAACAGAGTTGATAATATGCTCAGCATTAAGACACTTTGGTTGAATCCCTAATATCACAAAAGAAAAAAAAATGTTTTTTTTTGTTTTCAAAATTATACAATATAATAGACTTAAACTTATTATTTACAAAATATTAATACAAAAAATTTCTTCATCAAATGATTACATTAAAAGCTGCAAAAGTGACAAGTTAAAAAAAAACTAATTTCCTCACATATAATCAAACACTTATAAGAAGAAGAAATACAACATAATGCATAAGAAAAACAAAAAATTCTTGAAAAGTCACTTTAAAAAAGATATATCTAAGTATTCAATAATCATAAAAACCCAAAATCTTTAGAAATTAGGTAACATTGAATAAAATCACATCATATAGATGAATTTAATCATATTGATGAATATGTGGAATAAATGCATTCACAAAAAAAGGAAAATAATAATTTAAGCTTTTATTATCCATTTGTAGAAACTGTTTTGTAATCATATGTATATGATACACCCACATAGGAAACAGAGACTAAAATTACAGAAACTGTTCATGAGAATACATTCACATTCTTCCAGAGTTGAAACCAAGGGGCATGGCTAAATAGGAAGAAATAATTATTAAATTTTGTAAAATGTAAATTCTAGGAGCTAGAATTTTTGTTGATGTATTATATCCAGTTTGACAAATAATATAAAATACCATGCATGTTTTATGCTGATGTCACATGAATGTTGCATTTCATATGCAAGTATGTTTACAAAAGGAATATGCACTATTTGAGAAAATAAAAATATGGAAAAGAACATAAAAGACTCAAATATTCAACATACTTACAACGGATAGAACTATTATAAAAATGATCATTTTTCCCAAGGTACACTTTAATAATAACTGGTCGTAATTTTACCATTCTTTACTTTTTGTTAAAGAAGAATTAAAGGATAAACTTCTAATATTTTCCTGGAAAGATGAATGTATATAAAATCAGACATGTACTCTCTGACAGATAAGAACAAATGTACTAGTGATCATTACCTGACAGTAATGCATGTTATAATATTACAAAAGTGTAGTAATTTTAAGATAAAGAATCACAATACAGAAAACTACATAGGGCAGTTCATATGTATACAAATATCTTTTTAATGTTAATTATTAATTATATAAATCAAAACATATCAATAAAATATTTAATGTTAACGAATGCTACGATTCAACCTCAAGGTAGATGTTAGAATAAAAGGCAAAGATTACAAAAGCTACTTGTGTGCAGAATGTGCGTGACACTGGAATTATACAAAAGCATTCACCAAACAGCAGATATAAAGAGAGATAATTTTAAAAAATAAAATAAAAATAAATAAAAGCAGAATATAAGCCTACCTCCATTTATGGATACACCAAATAAATATATACTCTGGTTTTGAGTCCTTCTAAAAACTGTAAAGGAATTAGAGGCACACAAATTGGAAAACTTAAAAAAAAAATATCGACCAAGAGGAGATAAGTAGAATGCACTTGAAGATTTTTCTGATTTGAGCAATATGCAAAATTACTGGAACAAAATGCCCAAATCCGGTGTTAATATAAATAAATGAAGACTGATTTGGGTTTGAAATATAATATTTAACTCTAAATTGCCTGTAGTTTAAATGGTAATTTATCTGTACACACAGAGGAAGGAATAAGATATACATGAGTATTTACTCGGGGGTGTGGGGGGGAGATAAGTGGTTTTCTATGGCCGAGTGGAAGAGGTGTTAAATCTTAAGGTAAACCTTAATCCCTTAGAGGGATTTGCCAACATTCTCTAAAAATGCAAGTAGCTGTTGCTGACAGTTGAACTTTTATCTAGACACTAACAAAAACTTAACAGGAAAATACAGACCACCACTGAAAGCCAAATTGGCAGATTAGCACTTCCTGAGCTCTGTCAGCCAGCTCACTTTACTAATAAACACCAGACCTAACCAATTCTTTCTCTAAGTAATTTCTCCCGATATTAACTTTTTCCATTTACTGCACTACATCTGAAACCTCAAAGCATTGAAACATTGGTAACTTTCTAGATCAAAAAGGATTTTTCTCACATTGGTGTGCAAACATTGTAATGGGCTAAAATCTCAAATATTAATGAAGAAAAATGTTTACAATCACAGATCCCTCTTTATTTCTAAAATGGATGCACCTCAATTTTTTTTTCCAGTGAGCATAAGGCACCCTGGAATCTAAAAAGCTTGCATCCAAATTTTAGTGCACCATCCAACTATAAGATTTACTGCATGAGCACAGCTGTTAGAATGGCTACTCTGAAAAAGTGGAATAGTAAGTAGTACTCCAATTATATGAATATGGAAGAAAGAAACACTGTGCTGGACTATAAAATTAGTGAAAACATTTTTTAAAAAATGGAAGTTTAGAATTCTCTCAGTTATTTTTTTAAGAAACTAAGCTCTCTACATTTATACTGCTGTTGAAAAAGGAAAGCCCCAAGTACTGATCTGGACTTATGAGAGCCACTTGAGTCTCTGGAATTCATATGCACGTATCATTGCACCCAGAGAGAAAAAAAATACTTTAAAGTCTCATCCAGTTTTTGGTATAACAATTGAAAATACCATGTTCACTTGAATATAATATGGGTAAAGTAACTGATAATACTGCAAAAATGTAACTTATAATACTGGAAAAGGGGGAAGTTGTCATTGAACAGGAAGCTAAAATTTTCCATATAAATACAACTCACAATACTGGAGCATAATTTTAAAATCACACTCAGCAACTGTTTGAAGATAAAAAAATAAAAAAGTACCAGTTATGTAGCTAAGTGGTACAGTACCTCTGGCTCAATCCACAATTGCACAATCTTCAAAAAGAAGAAGAATGAATTCAGGAAGAAAGAAAAACTGAGATACCTATAGAGTATTCACCCCACTCCTGGAGGAAAAAATACATGGAGTTGTGATTGGGATGGTCTCCTCACTCCAGAATCCACAACACAATCTGAGAAGATTTGGAAATATTGCCACAAATGTTCTCACATAGAATTTAAAGTAGGGGCTGAAGATATTCCATAGGATACTATAGGACTTCCAGTATCTACTGTTAATATATGGTCCAGTTGACTGGCCAGTGGAAATTCATGGCTGACCTTTCTCATAAGAAGACACAGGACTGCAGAAACCAAAGATTACACCAGGGATTCTAGCCAACCATTGCCAGTTCCCACCATAGTCAGTGCAGCTAGTTTTAACCAGACTCACCATTCAGTCTCAGGATTTCACTGCAGACTCATCATTTACTGTATTTTTAGGAACCATGTTTCCTCTCTATAAATCACAAAGAACCTATATAGGAGATAAAGTCAGGTTCACTGAACATAAGTGAGGAAGCCTAGAAATGGATACCCACTCTGGCAGACTTCACACCAGATAGTCAAAAATTGCTTCTCTTTACTTAATATGTGTAGATGGGGCAATGCTTATATAAGGGGTCCTGATTTGACACAACTTATGTCTTCATATGCTCAATCTGAGTCTAGTGAGTTTTTTGAGAGATAGGAGATAAACTCAAATCCAGAAATAAATGATGTCAAATTGTAGGGTCTTGCCTGTACATTTATTTACTTATTTAACATTATTTTTTTTTTTTTTTTAGGCTCTGGGAATTGAACTCCAGATGCTCAGGCTGCAGCGAATTTAAGGCAAGGTGTCCTTGGAGAAGTAAAATCCAGCCAACCCAGAAAAGCATTTGCATTTAAACTTGCATACGAAGCCTTTTGAATTTGTAGATTATATATGTAAATATATTATTTATTGATGGAAATAATACAGTGACAATCTTGTAAAATTTCAGTTAACTTCTCTTGAATAGAAACAGATGGAACATTAAAATTAAATAAGGTGGAAAGATAATTATTTTTAAGAATTCATATAAAAATAGTAAAAAATGAATTTTATAGTATAACCCATTATTTCCATATTGTGAAAATGACCATTATGTATTTAAAATATTACTAATAAAGTATACGTATTTTTGGAACAGCACCCTCAAAACTATGTCAAGACTCCAGAAAAATCTCAGTTCACAGAACCATATTTGAGAGTTATGCTTCTCCTAAGTTCAGGAAGTTAAAGGACATGATCACTTCTTTTTATGCTATAGGTGAAAGATACATTTATGTTTTATCAATATTTCTCCTGAGATATTAAAAACTAGAAAGAAACTTTCCTGAGTGAGGGCAAGGAGATTTAACCAGAAAGTGTATGGTGTGTGTATGTGTGTGTGTGTGTGTGTAATATATATATATATATATATATATATATATATATATATATATATATATATATATATGTTTTTTTCCACATCAAAAAATTTGAGGCTATTATTTAAATTGATCAATGGTATATACCTTATTTTATGCCATGGCCTTAGACAAAGTGGCCTATCTATAACATTTTCTTTTTCTGCCTTGGATGAAAGCCCCTTAAGAAAGTGGGCTGGAAATTAAGATGAATTGTGTTGCTATCATTGTGTTGCTATCATACACCTGTAATCCCAAGTAGGGGATTTAAATTTTGCTTCTTTTAGAATAGTACTAAAGCACAAGAAATAGAAACAAGAGTCGATAGATCAGATGAATTCAAACTGAAAATATTCTTCTCAGCCAAAGAAACACTCAGTGAGGCGAAAAGTGATACCAGAGAATAGGAGCAAATTTTTACCATATGTACATCAAATAGAAACCTAATTTCCAGGATATATAAAGAAGTTAAAAAACTTAATAACAAAAAAAAAATTCCAACCATTAAATGAAATGGACTAAGGAACTGAAGAGACACACTTCTTAGAAGATAAACAATCATTCAATAGATAAAAATGTTCAACATCTCTAGCAATTAAAGAATTGCAAATCAAAACTACTCCAAAATTTAATCTTACTCCAATCAGAATGGCAATTATTAAAAATACAAACAAAATTGTATGTTGGTGAGGATATGAGAAAAAACGCCCACTCTTACACTGTTGGTAGGACTCTAAATTAGTGACACCAATCTGGAAAAGAATAAGGAGATTCCTTGGAAAACGTGGAAAAAAAACAAAATTTACCCAGCTATTCCACTCTTCAGTTTAGACCAACAAGAGTTTAAAAATAGCATAATACAGAGGCATATCCAATTCAATGTTCATAGCAAAACAATTCACAATACATAAACTATAGAACCAATCTATATGCTCTTCAATAGATGGATGGATAAAAAAAATATGGTCTATTTTCACAGTGGAATATTACTGAGCATTAAAAGAAAATAAAATTATGGAATTGGAAAGTAAATGGATGGAGTTGGAGAATATCATGTTTAGTCAAGTAATCCAATGCTCCTAAACCAAATAGCTAATGTTTTCTCTGCTAAGTGGATGGTGATCCACAATGAGGGAAATGGGAGGTAGCATTGAAGAAATGAAGAAACTTTGAATAAGACAAAGGGGAGGGAGTTGATGGGAGATGGTATAGAGGTAGGTAAGATGGTGGAATGAAATAAAAATATTGTTGTAAACAAAGTAGAGTTACATGGGTTTTGTATCTATACTTTCTGAACAACAAGAGAAATAAAATTTTGTGCTCCATTTGTGTGTTATGAAGTGAAATGCATTCTGCTCTATTAGAAAGTTAGAAGTGATTAATAAATTAATTGATTTTTAAAAATTAAGGAAATAGACTTGCCTTTCCCTAGATCTACATATAAACATATATGCATATACATATATATATTCTATATATAACATAGTTAATGTATATAATTTATGAACAATTTTTTCATATTTCTATCAATTTTTTTAAAGAAATGACAACAGAAGCATTACAATTCTTATTTCATGTATAGAACACAATTTTTTATATCTCTCGTTGTATACAAAGTATGGTGATACAAATTTGTGTCTTTGTACAAGTACTTTTGATGATGGTCTCTATCACATTCCACCATTCTTGCTAATCCCCTGCCCCCTTTGTTTTCCTCCGACCCATCTTCTTTATTGAGAATCCATCTATTTCTCTCATGCTCCCCCTCCCTACCCCATTATGAGTCAGCCTCCATATATTTTGCATTTTTTTGGAATAGGCTAAAATCACGTAGCATTATCTTCTCCAATGCTATCCATTTACCTTAAAATGCCAGATATGATTGTATATTTAGAAGACTCAAAAAGCTCCATCAGAAAACTTCTAGAACAAGTAAATAAATTTAGTAAAGTAGCAGGATATAAAATCAACACCCATAAATCAAAGGCATTTCTGTATATCAGTGAAAATTTTTCTGAGAAAGAAATGAAGATAACTACCCCATTTACAATAACTTCAAAAAATATAAGATACTTGGGAAGCAACTTATTGAAATAGGTGAAAGATCTAAACAAGAAAAACTACAGAACCCTAAAGAAAAAAATCAAAAGAGACCTTAGAAGGTGGAAAGATCTACCTTGATAATGAATAGGAAGAATTAATATTATCAAAATGACAGTGCTACTGAAGCACTGTACAGATTTATTGCAATTCTGATCGAAATCCTAATAACATCCCTCATAGAAATAGAAAAAGCAATCATGAAATTTATGTGGAAAAATAAGTGACCAAGAATAGCTAAATTAATCCTTAGCAGAAAGAGGGAAGCAGGGGGCATTACTATACCAGATCTTAAACCATACTACAGAGCAATGGTAACAAAAACAGCATTGCATTTGCAGAAAAAAAAATAGACTGCAGATGAATGGTACAGAATAGCGGTCACAGAGACTAACCCACAAAATTATAATTATTATATATTATACAAAGGTGTCAAAATATGCACTGGAGAAAAGATAGCCTCTTCAACAAACCACTATCTCTCACCATGCACAAAACTCAACTCCAAGTATATCAAGATCCTAGAAATTAAACCAGATACTCTGTGTCCAATGGAATACAAAAGAGGCTCTAATCTTCATCATGTGAAATTAGGCCCCAATTTCTTTAATAAGACACTGAAAGCACAAGAATTAAAACAAATAATCAATAAATGGAATAGAATCAAACTAAAAAGTTGATTCTCAGGAAAAGAAACAATCTGTGAGGTGAAGACAGAGCCTACATTTTAGGAGGAATATTATACCCCTCACATATCAGATAGAGCAATAATCTCTAGGGTACATAAAGAACTAAAAATTAAGAAAATAAAAATAATAGTGGTTGATGATGATGATGATGATGATGATGATGATGATAATGATTATAATGATAATAATAATAATAATAATAATAATAATAATAATAATAACCCAATCAAGAAATGGGCCAAGGATCTGGACAGAGAGTTCTTAGAAGAGAATATACAATCAATCAATATATTTTTTATATATCTGATTGGTTATGGTCCTCCCTTTTCAAGACCAAGTACAGTTCTAGTTCAGTTTCTAAGGAAAGGAAACTCAAGCAAGAATTATTCTCAACTCTCCTTTATAAATTATCAAATACAATTATCTATGTCATAGCTGGACATTGGAAATATAGGTTTGGAGAAGAGAACATCTTTATTAGAAACACAGTGTAAAAGAAAGAAAACAAAAACATAGTTATTTGTACCACATTGAACCACAAGAGAAACGGAACCTGGAATTCAGAAAAGATTAAAACTTTTATACTTGGGAATGTTGATGACATGAATGCCTAAAGTGAAAAGGTTATTACAAGCTTTTGAAAGAAAATTCATGTGAGTGGCAGATAATGGTTAACCAAATAGAATCTACACAGTGTATTCCAGGGGCTTTGTCAGCTGTGCAATACAGAACATGCAGGTATTCATAGCCTCATGAAGAGCATTATTCATCTGTGCGCTCTAAAATTATTCCCATAGTACAGATGAAAAAACATGGGTATCTTGATATTAAATGGCAATTAAGCAGCCCACAAAAATACCCAGAGACAGAACTGTATGAAATTTCTTCAAAGACCATCAATGTATTGTTAGCTCCTGACACAGGGATGTCAGTCTGGGGAAATATTTTCTCCACATTTGAGGAGAGTGCATTGAGAATACATTTCAGGGGCAACATAAAGGATTTTTTTCTTTCTTTCTTGTTAAGAAACGCTTCAGAAAAGAGAGCTCACAAGACAGATTTCTTAGAAGGGAAAATGCCTGGAGATTACAAAATAAAAGAAAAACACATCAGTGGCCCTGAGTGAGTCAGGAAGGAAATAAATCTAAAAGGCTTATTAGAAACTGAAAAGCAAAAAAAGTAACTATTTCTAAAAATAAATATGTTCATTAGTTGCTATCTCCACAACATGTCATTAAGTAAACAACAAATTATGTATGAATATTCCTAGGATTGGCCAAATTTTATTCCATATGATTCTATATTAAATCCCAAAGTCCAGATAATAGAATTCATGATTCACTGCCAAAAATATTACAGAAAAAAATTTTTTAAGGAGTGGATGTTTAGTAAGTATGTGATTTAACAATTTTATTACCATATGATTTTAAAGTAATTTATTCATTTTCCTGCAGCCATACTGTAGAGAAATTTCTTATTTATTTTTTCTGTAGTAATTAACAAAGATAAGCCCTAGAATCCACTTTAAATAATGTACCCTTACAATCATACAAGAAACCTAAAATAAATGATGAGTAAAGAAAAAAGCCAATTTAAAAAAATAATAGTTTAAATCTTTTTTCTTTTTCTTTTATTTTTGTTTTTGAAATCAATCTCTAGATGCATTTTTGGATCCTTTTCTTATCTTTTAAGCCAAAAATATATAAAAGACAGAAATTTGAACTTCAAATTTATACATAAAATATGTTTATTAACTATAAAATTTCAAAATCTTTAGAAATTTAAAAAATACAAAATAATAACCCATCATGGGAAAAATTAAGTAATATTGATGAATATTTAAAACAAATTAATAATCATTAACTCAAAAGGAGTTTTAAATAAGTATGTATTTGTGGAAACTATTTTGCTATTGAATATAAATGATACTCCCCATCACAGAGACTTACTGAAATTAGAGCATATGTGATCATGATAACATGTAAGTATGCAATGGTACTCATCCAAACACTTGAAGCCCAAGGGCATGACTCAATACAATATACATCTTGGGAGAGATAAATAAAAATGTTTATGAAAAAAATGCTCACTGGGGCCACTCACATTTCATATTATATCCAGTTTAAAAAAGAGCATAAAACACTATGTATAAATTCTACATAGATGCCTTATGCAAGTGGTATTTCACATGTGTACATTTTTAGAAACGAAATATGTAGAACTTATGAGAAAATAAAAGTCACAAAAAGCAAATAAAAGACTGAATTATAAATCCCATGTAAATAATAAAATTCATCATTAAAAAGGTGATCATTTTCCCCGAATTAACCGACAATATATCTCACCAAACTGCTATGTACAAACATGAATATATCACAGTGAATTATAATTTTATGTGTATTCTATAAAGCAATAATAAACAAAAAACTAAAAATAAATATATGATAGAAGAAAATAGGGGAATAGGAAAAGCGTAACTACTGGATACTGAACGGGAGCAAATTATATTTCATGTTTTACGGTTATGTCAAAGAAAACCTGACTATTAAATACAACAATAATGTAATAATAAAAAATCATCAAGCTTTACTTTAAATGAAGTAAGAAACCAAAGCATAATTTTTTAAAATTCATCTACAAAGTTACATGTAACTTTAGCCAAAAAACTTTTCAATAAAAAGAGCAAAAAAAGAACTTATCATGGCCTACTCTTCGTATATATTGTGAAAATATAATATTACAATAATAAAGAATCACAATATAAATAAGATCCCCATATGGATACATATGTACGTAAAAACAGTATGCTTTATTGCAATAGCAAATTCTAGATAAATCAAACCATAACAAAAATAATTTCAGCAACTTAGCTAGGACCTTTCTAAAAATAAATTTAAACCTGTTAGGGCTGTTTACTGGTGAAGAGTCGTTGCTTCCCCAATGATGCAGTATAACACCAGAGACGTGCGCCAAGGTGAGTTTAGAGTGGAAAGTAGAAGCTTTATTAGAGGACAGTAGAAAAGACTTCTCCCCAGAAGAAAAAGGGGACCAAAGAGGTAGAATCCATGAAAGGGATTTTTTAAACTAAGGTCTTTTTAGCTTTTTTATTGCTAAGGTCTTCCTTCAGCTTTCCTGCATTCCTGTCACATTGCTGTTCTTTGTTTTCTTGCAGTGTTGGAATGTAGGTGGGAAGAAGCAAAGTGTGGAGGACAGGTGGGCTGAAGGAGTAATGTGGGCAGGAAGGGCTTTTGAATTAGCATCTCCATGTTTGCTGTGAGCTGCTTCTTTAAAATTTCCTTAGGATGGGCTCCGGGCCTAGGGGACATTTTCAATTCCCCTTATCCTGGACTCCATCCTCAATATGGTGTTTATTCTTGATTTTACTGGATATTAGACCCAATTTACCTAACTACACTAACTACCTATCTGTAAATCTGGCTCCACTACCAAGGATATTGCTAAGTAGTACACTATCCCTGAGTTGACCTAACTTTAAGAAAACAATAATAATGAAGAAAGTAAAAATAGAAGATTTTCAAAATGAAAATTAGCTAGCTGAAAAGAAATTTGGGTATCCAAAAATGACAGCTCCTTTTGTGCAGGAAAATGGACCTTGGAGTTTTGATTTTGATAATTATTTCACCTGTCAATCTCCAGCATCTGGTAAGACACTGGGCTGCAGGAACACAACTACCACATAGTATTTTATGCAGATTTTAAGGAAGCCCTTTCAGCATAAGGAAGGTAGCAAAGAGTCTCTGCCACTGATATGTTCCCCACCTGGTTGGCCAGTAGGACTGAGGATATAGTGGCAAAGTGGAGAAATTAAGCCTGCAGACTCCAGAGACTGCCCAGAGTCCCAATGTGCTAGCTCCTATTTTCAACAGAGCCAGTCTTGTGGTACTAATAGTCTTCCTCCCCCAGCCTCCCTTGCTAGGCAAATGCACACTCACCATTTCCTGCTTCTCAGGAGTAGGGCTACTTGGGATCTTCAGTTCCTGCACAGCAGAACAACCTGTGACTCTGAAGTGTGAGACTACAGATGGCAAAAGTGGAGGACTCAGGACATAAGAAATGAAAGCCCACCCTCCTCCTCCCTGATGACACATGATTGGACAGTTCCGACAAAATGCTTTTGATTGGAAGGGGCTTCAGATCATGAACATTGAATCTGAGAGAAGTGAGCACTTTTTTTGAGTTACAGAGAATATTATCCCATCGAGGCATGAATAAGGGCTAGAATATCAGGTCATTGAGTGCTGTTTTTTTTTGTTTTTTGTCTTAATCTGAGAAATGTACCCCAGAGTCTCAGGCTGCTGTTATTTTTAAGGCAAGGTGTTTTCCCATAAGTGGGAATTAACCCAACCCACACAACATTTTTATTTAAACTTATATATAAAGTCATTTCAGTTTATGGATTATATATGCTTGTATATTATTCAGGAATTAATATAAAATAATGATAATAATTATCAAATCTTATTTATTTATTTTTTGATCTCTGTTCTTTTTAGGTGACAGATTGAACTTTGAACTGGGAAAAAAAACCTGTAAAGTAAAAATGCCCAAGAAAAATTACACATAAGGGCCTGGGGTTGTGGCTCAGCAGTAGAGTGCTCACCTCCCATGTGCAAGATCCTGGTATCAATCCTCAGTACCACATAAAAATAAATAAGTGAAATAAAGGTATTGTGTCCAGCTACATCTAAAAAAATACATAAAAAATAAGGTACTATGTGAGAAACCAGCCTCTACCTCAGATCAAAGACTGTCCAAGGAAGGGGGCATGACTCTTGTCCTTGGAAAGACACACAGAGAACTCCTAGGCTCATACCCACCCTGCTGAGTTGTTTATCTACAAGTAACAAGAGAGATCTGCTGTGCTTGGTGTCCCTGACTCAGTCAGGCTAATTGGGGATTCATAGCAACCCCCTAGCAGCCACCAATCAGCATGAGACAGGGAAAATTCCTGGAATTCCAAATGACAGTTCCAATAGTTTAAGGTGGTTGATAACATTTTGGGAAACCATATAGTTCAGCATATACTACCCTCATGGCCTAAGCCAATCTGTTCAACTGAATCCCCATCTTGTGCTAACCAATCATGCTTACCCAACTTGTTCCCACCAGTGAATGTGCTAATCATGTTTTAGAGTTCTTTATAATTTTCTCAAGGTGTGTGATGATTTGCAATGAGATGCTATGATGTCTGTGGGGTTCCCGCCTTCCCCAAAGAGTTATATAACTGCTGTAAACCCCGGGCTCAGGGCCTCTAAGCCACCAGTGTCTGTCAGTGTGGTGTGTGTGTGTAGTACTGAGCCAGCTTGCAATAAACACCTCTTTTGTGCTTACATCAATATTGGTCTCAAGTGGTCTTTTGGGGGTCCTGCATGTGAACATGACAGTCTCTCCTGAAACCCATGGGAAAAAAAGACAGCACTCCACTTCTCTAGTACTGTAGTTTTATTCCAAAAAAAGTTACAAAAGGGGGGTGACTTGAGAACTTACACGAATAACAGGATTTTCACAAGCATAATACAAAGACACGTGGTAGGTTAATGGTCTAAATGGTTTAGCTCTTATTGAGTAAATTTAGATCACAACATCAGAATTTATGATGCACCAGTAAAGTTTCAGAGTGAGTTTTTATTTGGTCAGGGAAAGCCAGAATTTATGAGTCATCACTAAAGTTTCAGGGAGGGTTGTTATCTCATCAGGGAAAACAGACATGGGTGAGTTCAAGGCACTGGCAGGAATTTCAAGCAAGTTTACAAATCACAGTAATTTATAATGAAGCAGAAGTTAACTTTTCATGCCTTTGTGATGAGATGGCTTCCAATCTTAAAAGAAAATTAGGCTGGATTTTTCACTTGCTATATCCATAGCTTTTAAAGTATATGTTTCATACCTTAACAAGTATGAGAATTAAATTATTAATATTAATTACTACTAATTTTTAAAAAACTAAATAAAATAGGAAATTAGATATTTGTTGTTAAATGCATAAAAATTTTGATTAATATATTGATAATATAAACATGGAAAATTTTGACAATGATAAAAAGACATTTAATATAAGGGATTCAATATTATGAGTCCCTCATGTTCAGTGGGTCAGTTCTTCAATGATATTTTTCATGTTTTTTAGGTCATTTTGAATTACACTTCTGCAAATATTTGTTAAGTATACAAATGTAAGATCTTGTATTTTGTGAAATAGAAAAATGGCAGATTTGAGCTCCTTTCAGGGTTTTAAAACTTATAAGCCATTTGGGGCATCTTAGCACTTTTTTTCATATTTGCACACAGTCCAATTCTAGAGAAGAATGAGCTGGAGATATAGTCTATTGTTCTGAGCAAAAGATAAATTGCCTTAAAATATTTCTAAAGCTTTTAACGTTTCTATCTTTTCAGAATTTTTGATGATTTGAAAAAAATTATTTATTTTAAGAAATAAATTGTTTGAAATTAATTATTAATCTTTCCTGCATTATTTTTCACTTTCATTGATTTTTTTAGAAGAACTAACAGAACAGAATTCCAAAATTGTTCCATGTAAATTTAAAGGTATGTTTCTAATCATCAAGATAGAGAGCAGAATCAAAACATTATCTAGCTTGGAGGATCTGCCTCAAACTAAAGAGTTAATTATTTATTTCTGCTATTATTCACTAGGTTCCTGAGGCTGCAGAAATCACCAACCAACACAGAGAAAAGTCTTGTTAGTTTGATTCTCACAACCAATTCAAGCTAAAATACACTAGTATGAGTGTAGTTTCAGACCAAAGGGTGTTACCAAATAATAAAAATATGTATACATAAATATATAAATAAATATAAAATAAAAAAGAATATTAGATAGACTTATTTTTCTATATAATAATTTTGTACATATTTCCCTTTAGAGACAATTCTAGGAACAAAGTGTCACAAATAAGACATAAATCCTACATTGCTACACAGAGTAATTAAGGCACATACTGAGACCTTGGTATAAAACTTGGCATAGAGACATAAATAACTGCAGAACATCGTAGAGAATTATACATAGGTGCTAAGTAGCAAATTCATAGTCTTTAAGTACATGAAGAGACAAGTTATCATAGCAAATTTTGTAACTCAGTTGCTGCTAATATACAGAGATAGAGATATTTATTAAGAGATAGTTTTATGCAGATTTTTGTTTAAAAAGGGAAAGATCAAATAATGGAGGTGATTTAAACATCAGCAATAATATTTTTCTGCATTCAGTACCTTTTTCACAGATATATGAATTAAAATTAATTCCAACCAATAAAATGCAGAAATAGTGAAAAGATTATTCACTAGGAGTAAAACTACTTAAAAAGACAACCAAAACTCCCATTCCTGTACTAATGTTAATTCCTGACAAAAAGATTTTTTTTATTTTGAACCATTTTTTGTAGATATGATTTTTTGAATAAATATTTTGGTGATTTTTTGCATATTACTTAATATATTTATGCTTCACATTTTCTCTTTTGTCCTATTTTACTACCTATATTCTGAAAGAAATAATTTCTAACTCCTAAACTCACTTGATATTTGAGATATCTTTTAATTTTTAAGCTTATATCATTTCTATAATGAATGCTGTGCTTTCAGTAAAGAATGACTATTTTTATGCACCTGGCTCATTTACTGGAGTTTTGTTCTGTTCTTTGGTTATATTTACAGTGAAGTTAGCATAAAGGTTAATGTTAAACCATAACACAAATGACCATGAACTCAAATTTTAAATCAAATTAAATCAAGATTGTATTGTGTACACAAAAGCTGGCCAGGACTGTCTCTTACAAGATTCCATGCTAGAGATCATCCCCCTGATATTCAGGAAAAAGTTTTTACAGCACAAAGAGTTACAAAGGAGGTGGGTGTCTAAGGTACTTGCAGCTAATAAGATTTTGACAATCATAATGCAAAGACAAATAGCAGGTTAAGGATCTACATGGCTAACATTTCAATGTGGAAAATAAATTCAGATCCAGACATTAGAATTTATAAGTTGCCACTGAGATTTAGAGAGAATTGTTATTTGGTCAGCAGGAGCCAGAATTTATGAGGCACCAGTAAGGTTTTAGAGAGGATTGTTATCTGGTAAGGGATAGCCAGGCATAGGTGAATTCAAAACACAGGTAGAAAATGCAAGCAAGTTTAAAACATCAAAATATTGTCAGCCAAAGAGAAAAATTAGTTTTCTTACACAAAACAGAAATAAACTTTTTACCTCTGAAAGCTCTAAGAGAAGATTTCATTTTATTTTTATTTTTTTGTATTTTCTCATATCTAATGGCTTCTGGCATTCCTTTGTTTGTGGCCATAAATGCTTCTCTTCTGTGTTTATGGGGCTTCCAAAACAAAAAAAAAAAAATAGATAAGCCCTTCTCATAGGGAAGATTTTTCAAACATAGCAAGTAACTACCCTTTAATCCACAGGGTCTGACAACCACATTATAGGATATGAAAGACGCTCCAATATGCTGTTCTTTCAATCATTGTTTGCAAAGATTGACAAAAGTCAATTCATTGCACAGAATGAGTGAGGTGAGTCTCTGCTCTGCAGTCCAGAACAGGAGGTAAAAGAGCCCCCAAAGTGAGTTTAGGACAGGGCTTTACATGGCATAGCTGACAAAATCTTAAAAACAGGAGAAAACATAAATTCAGAGAGAATCATACCCACATAATCTCATTCGACAGAATCAAATTCATAAGAGGAAGAGAGGACAGAGGGATTTAACTATATTTTCTTTTTCTGAATTGCTATGAATGTCTTCCAGGATTATAGAGTTCTGGATCTCTTTAGTTACTTCTTTATCATTACCTTCAACCTACAATGCATGAGGCACACTGAATTTACCCTCATACTCATGTACTTATTCCTTATTTTATTTCTATACAAATGCATATGTATGTAAATATATTTTCCCCACATTTCCAAGATTCTACACTGAAAATTTCTGTGATATCACTTCCCTGAAATGCATTTTCATTATTTCATGTCAGTTCATGTAAGTATTCCATATCATGTGTTGGAAAAGTTGAAACAACTCTAAGGCCCTTCTTATTTGACTATTTATAAACTATAATTAAAGGTCAACCTCAGTACCTCCAAAAAACTTAAGTCTCATTCACCTTTCTCATTCATAGTGCTTTATTTTTAAGTAGGTAGAAAAAAATTTATTTTGAAAAAGAGTAAGTGATTTAAAGCCATTCAGTGTAATTTAGAGGATGCCAAAAACCTATGGTTGCGGTTCTTAAACAACCTTATCACTGAAAAATGTGGATTACACTCCAGGTTGGACACTGATACTATGCTTTCATGGGAAATGGTTTCTTGATTGTGAATATTGTCTTTCCCTTTCCCCTATAGCCTTGGAAATGTGTGGATTGTGTGAAGTTTTAGAATTACTATTTTCAACACAGTTAGCATGGACCCATTTGATAATAGAAGAAATTTATATTCTGAAAAAAAAAAGACCCTTCACCAAGGCCTAAAGAAGTGATAAAATAATCTCTGGAAAAAATAACAGTCATCCATTAGATTATTTTTTAAAAATACTAAAAATAAGTTTAGTTAGTAATTCATTACTATACTAGGAAAAGTGATATAAATGCAATTTTAATTTTTAATGTTGTTTCTGATTACTACAAAGAGACTATAAAAAGCTGGGCACATGGGCTGGAGTTGTGTCTCAGTTATAGACTACTATGCTAGAAAGTGCAAAGTACTGAGTTTGGTTCTCAGCAATACATATAAAGATTTTTTTGTTGTTTTATTTTTCAAATACATGACAGTGGAATGCATGGTAAGCAATTCTTATTATACATATAGAACAATTTTTCATACCTCTGTTTGTATATAATGTATGTTCACATCAATTACTGTGTTCATATATGTACTTTATTTTCTTTTGAGAGAGAGAGAGAGAGAGAGAGAAAGAGAGAGAGAGTTTTATTATTTTTATTTTTTAGTGTTTGGTGGACACAACATCTTTGTTTGTATGTGGTGCTGAGGATAGAACCTGGCCGCACACAAGGCAGGCAAGTGCACTGCTTCTTTAGCCACATCCTCAACCCCATATATGTACTTTAGATAATAATGTCTATCATATTTCACAATTTTTGCTAATCTTTACACAACACTCCTACACTGGCTACTTCACATAAACTTGCCTCAGAGATTCAATGCATTAATCAAATAGATTTTATTCAGCCTATGCAGTGCTGTTGGAATGACTATTATAAAATTCTAAAATTGTCATGTGTGGTGGCATATGCCTGAAATTCTAGAAACTATGGAAAATGTCACAGGAGAATTGTTAGTACAAAGACAGCCTCAGTAACATAACAAGGCTACAGTGAACTTAATGAGAGCCTGTCTCAAAATATAACATATAAAAGAATGTGGATGTATCTCAGTGGTATGCAACTCTGGGTTCAATGCCCAGCACCAAACCATACAGATCCAAGCAAATATCTCATAATTAATAGGGATTCAAGGGTACACAAATATGCAAAAATGTTGATGACAATATAAATTAAATAAATATATTTTCATAATAGTGTTATGGTTCTTTAAAGCCCTAAATAAAAATGTCACATAATCCACTAGTAATAATTTGGGGTAGCAGTTCAAAATCATACATGCCTGCATTCCCAGTGGCTAAGGAGAATAAGAGGTAGAAAACTAGGGATTTATTCTCAAGTTAAAGACCAGCCTCAAGAACTTGGCAAGGTCCTAAGAAACTCAGTAAGACCCTCTCTCAAAAATAAATAAATATATAAAAGTGTTAAAGACTGAGTATGTAGCACACTGGTAAAGTGCCCTGGGTTAATCTCTAGTATTTATAAAATAAAAAATATATATAATTAATAATTCTCGGTAAAAAAAAAAAAAAGCCATACAATCCAGTAATAACTTTGGATATATATGTAAATAATTTGGAATCCTTTTGCTAAATATATTGCCACACATCTATTTTTTATTGTACCTTTATTCACAGTATCTAATAAAAAGAAACAAATAAAGTACCTTTTAGATAGAAAGGGGGCTGCAAATTGGTGTGGCCAATATGGAAAGCAGTATGGATATTCCTGGGAAAGCTGGGAATAGAACCACCATTTGACCCAGCTATTGCCCTTCTCAGACTATTCCCTGAAGACCTTAAAAGAGTGTACTACAGGGATACTGCCACATTGATGTGCATAGCAGCACAATTCACAATAGCTAGTCTGTGGAACCAACCCCGATGCCGCTCAATAGATGAATGAATAAAAAAAATGTGGCATTTATACACAATGGAGTACTACGCAGCACTAAAAAATGACAAAATCATGGAATTTGCAGGAAAATGGATGACATTAGAGCAGATTATGCTAAGTGAAGCTAACCAATCCCTAAAAAAACAAACACCAAATGTCTTCCTTGATATAATGAGAGCAACTAAGAACGGAGCAGGGAGGAAGAGGAGGAGGAAAAGATTAACATTAAATAGAGTCATGAGGTGAGAGGGAAAGGGAGAGAAATGGGAAATTGCATGGAAATGGAAGGAGACCCTCATTGTTATACAAAATTACATATAAGAGGTTCTGAGGGTAATGGGAAAAAAATTAAGGAGAGAAATGAATTACAGTAGATGGGGTAGAGAGACAAGATGGGAGGGGAGGGGAAGGGGGATAGTAGAGGATACGAAAGGTAGCAGAATGCAACAGTTACTATTATGGCATTATGTAAAAATATGGATGTATAACCAATGTGATTCCACAATCTTTGTAATGTTTTGAATAACCAATGAAAAAAATAGATAGAAAGTAGATCAGAAAATGCCTTGCAGCTTCAAAGCATCCAATTAGTCCATCCCTTTAGAAGCTACACCACATACAAACAAAGATGTTGTGTCCGCCCAAAACTAAAAAATAAATATTAAAAGAAAATGCTCTCTCTCTCTCTCTCTCTCACACACACACACACACCCACACACACACACACACACACACTCTTAGCAGGACAGCTTAAATCAATTTAATAACTTAAACCACTATATCCAAAATATTATTATTTTTGAAAATATAAATTGACTAATAAATAAATGTATTTTTCAAGCTTCATCCTAAAATTCACTCTTGACCTCTCAGGGATATCTATGTTCATCATAACTCTATTCCATGTTTGAGGTCTATAAATACCCTGACCTCAGCAAGGTGAAAAAAAAATGGACAACTCAGTTCTGTGTCATAGATTATGGAATAAACATACCAAACAACATTCTCTCAGGGCCAAAGAACAGGAGATACTCTGCACTTTGAGAGAGCAGTCATCTACAACTCAGAAGTGTACAAAAGTGGAAACTGTTTCTCACAGGATTCTGGGCACAGATCCATTTTCATTTTAGATATCATACTTTTACCAAAAGAGATTGGTATCACAGGAGAGAAGAATCTAGGTAATCAGATCATCAGTAACCAGGAAACTAGACTCTAAACATTTAAAAAAAAATATTTTGCAGTTTTGTCTTTAGCCTAACACAGGGTTGTAATTTCAATTTCTTCTTTAGTCTGGGTACTCTGAGAATATCATCAAACATTAAAGGCATAGAAGTCTACACATATTTCCATTTAATTCAAAAAAGCCTGTCAAGAGATTAAAGTTTAAACTTAAATTAATAAAAATTTAACCAGTAGCTAAAAGGCACAATATGTCTTTCACATAACTTCTGTTCCACATTCAGCCTATGTTTCGTGAATTAGATGTCTATCACTGAATAAGAAGAAACCATATAAAAATTATTGTCTCAATTGTGGGCTTATCATCAATTAAGCCTGAGTTCATATGGGATCTGTTTACTGCATTCGGTGATAGTTGGTAAGGTTACTGAACTTCAGAGGGAGATATGGTTGCCAAAAAAGCACCCTTCTTCTCAGAATCAAATAAATTAATGTGGGCTCATACTCATGGAGGTGACAGTGTTATGAAAGTAAAAACAAAGTATTAAAAATGTTTTCTGACTACTACACTTTCATAGTCACAGATTTACATAAGTCACACACAAAAAAATAAGTGCTCGGATCCAAAATTTGGGAAATATACTCTGCAGTTTGGCTACAAGAGGAGTAAAAACACATTGTCACCTTTATGTGTACAGATAGGGCTAAAGAATTGCTAATATGCTGACACTCGGTATCATTCTGCTTTTTGTAATGGATGAGGTTTACATAGCTGTTCAGTGTGAAAGAATATTTGAAAGGTCTCACACACTCTCTCTATTAAAAAAAAAAAAAAGAGATTGAAGTTGGCCAGGCATGGTGGTGCATGTCTGTAATATCAGCTGTTTACCAGACTGAGACATAAGGATCATTAATTCAAAACCAGTCTCATAAATGGTGAGGCACTAAGCAACTCAGTGAAACCCTGTCACTAGGTAAAATACAAAATAGGGGGTAGGAATGTGGTACAGTTGTAGAGTGCCCACGACTTCAATTCGTGGTCTCCCCCCCAAAAAAATGGGGCTGAGTAAAGCTTGTAGAGTGCTTGTCTTCTAAGCATGAGGCCCTGGGGTAAATCCCCAGTAGAGAGAGAGAGAGAGAGAGAGAGAGAGAGATTGAAATTGCATCTAATTTAAATTCAAGTTAGTCCCACTTATATTTTTTCCTGCCACACAAGAATAAAAGAGTTTCCGGAAATATTTGGAATGTTTCTATGGGTTATTTATTTATTATTTATTTACTTATTTTTATGTGGTGCTGAGGATTGAACCCAGGACCTTGCATGTGCTAGGTGAGTGCTCTATCCTGAGCCACAACCCCAGATTGTCTGACCATAAGTAAGTAAGTAAATAAATAAATAAATAGATAGATAGGTAGATAGATAGATAGATAAATAAATAAATAAATAAATAAATAAACCCTCACTTGATGACACATTACAGTTTTTAAAAATCCTTATTTGGGACACATAAACCTCATTTAGGAGAGATTCATTCTTTTTAATGTCACCTTATTATATTCTGCTCTCTTCTCATGTGAAAATCTCAGAATGATAAATTAAAATCTTTTAAAAATGCCCTCCAGTTCTTGAAGAAAAACATTATAAATGACGCATGCATTTGAAATAAAACAAGGGAAAATGATTAATAATGTTGAAAGTGGAAATTTGAGATGAACCAAAATTTCTCAGTTTGCAAATTGAATCTGGGTGCTTGACTCATAAATTTTGAAGGAAAAAAAATCTATTTAAGGAAAAAGAAATAGAACGCCCACCATGTTGTATAAGGAATTATACCAGTTAAAAAATAAAATAAAATAAAAAATTAAAAAAAAAACAACCTCATTTTTGTATGCCATCTTAGAAGTGTATTGATGGTTGTGGGCAGAACAAGGAGCAAAATACATTTAGAATAGGCTTTGGAAAAGGCATCCTGACTACCATATGGGTTCATTTTTATTCTTTCTATGACCCATCCTTTTTTCTTCAAATTCAATCAGGAATCACCCCTGGCATAAAGGACTTTGGTGAAGGTGTTCCCACAAGTGGGATTCAAGGTCTTTTACATTTGAAATAGGCCTTAATGGTGCTCATTAACATCTTTCAGTTAGCCACCAGGTATGTTTGAGTGAGGCTCATTATCCTCATTACATGGTCATTGTACTATCTATTATATTTTATACTTATTCTCTGTGATCAGAGAACCCAAGTTTTGGATATGTGAACAGAGAGCTAGAAAACTAGGGGTTTATTCTAAGACCTATGGAGAGCTAAACTGAAGTTCTGGATTTCAGATTTTTGTTTTGTTTTTGAAATACTGCTTCTGCTACTTTTAAAAATCTCAGGACTCATGAAGAGAATGAGTTAAAAGCCAGCATCATCAAAGTTGTGAGGCCCTAAGAAATTCAAAGTGACCCTGTCTCCAAATAAAAATGTTAAAAAAGGGGTGTGAATTTGAATCTGTGGATGAACATCTCTGGGTTGAATTTCTGGTACCAAAAAGAAAACAATATACACATCATCATCATCATCATCATCATCATCATAAACGAACAAACAAACCCTCATGAGTTACAAGCCCTAAAATTAACAGCCTCTCTCATGCATGAATACAATAAATGGGTTTGTAGTTCTCTCCTGGTAATTATCTCAGCATTCACTATGCAATTTGGATACATGCTGGATTCATGGCACATAGAAGACCAAAAATGGCTTTAGAAAGAAGCTGAAAGCATCATACAATTATGGAACAAAATGCACAGGTTTTCAACTGATGATCTAAGCTTCACTAGACTAGTCAGAGGGAGGTGAAGGCTAAGCTAACACAGAGAGACCCTCTGGCCACAAGACTCTGGAGAAGACCAGGAGGAGTCCTTAGACATGAATGCCCATTTCCACCATTGCCACTCCTGTCAGCTTAAAGCCACCTTCCTACACAGTCTCAATATAACAAGGCACACTTACCATTTCCTGGCTCTCAGGGTTCTCAGCGTTCTCCCTGTGGTTTGTTTTCATATTCTGCATAGCACAGACACCTGGCCTGCGGATCCAGGACAGAAGCCTACAAAAAAGATTTTAAAAATGGAGGGTTCCAGACACCAAGGGAACAGAAGATTGTGGATGCTCTCCCCCTCATCACTGGCTGCGTGAGGATTGGACAATTCTCACCTAAGTGACTGATTGGTCAAGGCTTCAGGCACTGCCTCCAACCTGAGCCAAATGAGCACAGAATCAAAGTCTGAATGACAGGCTGCTCCATTGTCATTGTTAACCGACTACAGATCAGGGCTGAGAATATAGCTTAGTCAGTAGAGTGCTTGTTTTGCTGATATAAGGCCATAGATTCAATCCCCTGCACTATGCGCACACACTCTCCCCCCCCAAAAAAAAAAAAAAGATTAAGTAAAGGACTTTGGGGACTAGGGTTATGGATCAGTGGTAGAGAACTTCCCTAGCATGCATGAGGTACTGGGTTGAACACCCAGCACCACATTAAAAAGCCACCCAAGAGGGGATGTGGCTCAAGCGGTAGCACACTCGCCTGGAATGCAGGTGGCCCAGGTTCAATCCAAGCACCATATACAAACAAAGGTGTTGTGTCCGCCAAAAACTAAAAATAAATATTAAAAAAAGCCAACAAACAAATACTAATGATATTGTTGTCCATCTACAACAAAAAAAATTCAAGAAAAAAAGACTTTGTATTGGACTTGTACACCGTCACTACAGAACTCATAAACAGTTTTTATAAATAATATATGCATATATGTCTTCAGACAATTTATAAAATTCTTCTGTGATGTTTTTTGAAGTAACTTATATTACAGGTATGCTTCACAACTTGAAATCCTCCCCACCTTAATTATTATTATTATTATTATTATTATTATTATTATTATTATTATTATTTGAGGCCTCTTAATTGCCTTAAATGCCGCTGTATGGGGTTATTTTAAGGCAAAGTTTTCTTCCAATAATACGACCTAGCCCATAGAGAAATGTATTGACACTTATAACTGTTTATAAGGTTAAAGAAAATTGTGAATAAATATGTATATATATTTTTATGAAAATGATATCACAATTACTTTAATATATATTTTTTTAAATTTTTCTATTGTCTCATAAAAAAAACAGTTTGAACTTTAAACTCATTAGGAATGTCCTTATATCCCTTCCCCCAAAAAATTGACTCACAAGTATTATTCAAATTTTTGAGACTCATAAATTTTTGATTCTTTATTTTAACTAGTGAAGTCTAAAAATTCTCTTTTTATTTTCACCTTTAAATGAAGCCCACTTTTTATAGCTTTCTTGTTGTGTAACTGACCTTTAATATTCTATAATTTTTATCCCCATTCTGATCACTTTGGTCTATTGATGTTTTGATCGAGGGGATCTTAAAGTGGTCTTGGACAAGGTAGGAAATGGATATAGTAAGATATAAGACTGGGGATTGCTTAGTATGTAGATTTTCTATGCAAAATAAGTATTGGTGGATGATATGGGGGTAGGGCAAAAAAGAGCAATGTTAAAAAAAAAGAAAAACTTGAACAGTAGAGGGGTTTACATGCTACAAGTCTACAATGATAGCATGAATATAGAGGGCAGTGTTCTTGGAAGCAGCAATAAAATTTGAGGGAAAGAAAAAGGCAATTTTTTGCACAGTTCCTAAGTGAGATAGCCAGGTGAATGCTTTCTGTGTTCAACTCTTTCTACCTAGGAGTGGACTTTATAGTTCATAGGGTATATCTCAGTAAGTAGTAAAACTCCATTTCTATGTAACTTTACACTTTTTCATGGCTACAAGCTGACTTTGACAATTCCAGTCTCATTACATCTTTGCACTTGTTAGCTATTCATTTATTAATTCATTTATTACATTATTTATTTATTTTTTATTAATTCACTTTTTCTTTTTTGTTCTTTTTTAAAGAGAGAGTAAGAGAGAGAGAGAGAGAGAGAGAGAGACAGTGAGAGAGACAGAGAGACAGAATTTTAATATTTATTTTTATTTTTTTAGTTCTCGGTGAACACAACATCTCTGCTTGTATGTGGTACTGAGGATTGAACCTGGGCCACACGCATGCCAGGCAAGCGTGCTACTGCTTGAGCCACATCCCCAGCCCTAATTCACTTTTTTTTAAGTTGTCATTGTTTTTACATTACTGGTGTTTACATAATTGCATTAATATTCTGAATGTTGACTTTTGGATAAATATTGTTTTATGTATTTATTCATACATTTACTTTTCATTGAAATGTTTTTCGTTTGCCAAGCCTGATTTATATTAGACCTCAATCTTCATTTATGAAGACTAGATAAAATCACATTATTCCAAATAACTCACGTATTTATCATCTTTGCAGAACCCTAATCACCCACAAACGTTGACCCAGTCTGAGTCAACTAAAAGCTGTGTCAAAACTCCTCTTTTTTCTTATATACACTTTAATAAAGAATTCCTTTGGCACTTTTATATTTTGGAGAGTAGACTAACTTACCAAGCAATAGTTAATAACCTAGATAAGTTTTCCAACTAGCTCACTATTACTTTTAAATTATTTACATCCCTGATACTAACAGTGTCCCTGATTACTTTTTTTATTTTTCCAAGATCTCTCTCTCTCTCTCTCTCTCTCTCTCTCTCTCTCTCTCTCTCTCTCATGACAAATTGAAATAAGATATGTTTTTTTACTAAGAAACACTCTCAGCCTTTAATAAAATATTCTATAAAGAAAAGGGTTTGGGGGCTGGGGATGTGGCTCAAGCAATAGCACGCTCCTCTGGCATGGGTGCGGCTCGGGTTCAACCCTCAGCACCACATACAAACGAAGATGTTGTGTCTGCTGAAAAATAAAAATGTAAATAAAATATTAATAAAAGATTACAGATCAGGGCTGAGAATATAGCTTAGTCAGTAGAGTGCTTATTTAAAAAAAAAAAGAAAAGAAAAAGGGTTTTGCTGATTTTCTTAGAGCCTCACTAAGTTGCTGAGGCTGGCTGACTTTAATCTAATGTTATAGAAGTTTGCATTATATATATAGAGAGAGATAGTAGTGTTCATTTGACTCTTTCTCTTGGGGACTGTGCCAGAGTTACCTTCTTCTTTCACTTCTACCTTATTTCTGCCTCCAAAGAAACTACCCTTTAGCCTCATACTACTGTTGATCCACCATTAGACTTTTTAAATCTGAACTCTTGAGCTGGTCATTCTTTCCCTCTTTCCTTCACAGCACTTTTTTCTCTACCCATACCTATTTCACCAATACTTTTTCATGAATAGTCACTACTACATACTCAGTATCCACCAATCTCACATTCTGACCCATCCTTGTTCTGCCTTTTCCATGTATCACTTTGAGATCTCCTCCACCCAGATAGTAATAGTCCAGAGTAAGGTCAGGAAAGGGTGTTATATATACAGGTTTTTAAAAGTCATTTACATAACAATAATCCTATTAAAATTGGGATGTATTTTGTCTTAGGTTAAAAAAGAAAATCTACAGACTGCACTGTTATACTGAATTGTTAAAAATTTATTAATCTCAATAATTTGGAAAAAGAAATTTTATAAAAAGGAGAATAAAAAACATAATACATAAAATTGAGAAATTTGAAGACACACCAAGTGTACATATCAAAGAGTGTCATATAGCAGTGCTTTCAAAAGAAAAATTAATTTGAAATAAATGTAGTTAATGTGAGATGTAGTAATCATTTATTAATTATATATAATGGTAGTATACATGTATATGTACAAAATGCACCTCATATAATTATGAGTATAAATTGCAAAAAATGAACTCTACAGTATTTTTTTTAATTTTACTGGCAACTCTATAAATACCTACATTTAGGTTTATGTATTACCAAATGTTCAAGACACATTTTGCACTTTATAAAGTTTACAACTGACCAACAGACCTTTTTTTTCCATTTTAAAAGGAGTAGTATTTATTTTCAGTTAGAAAATAATGCCATCATTTATCTTTAATTTTTAAATATTTTTTTAATTATATATGACAACAGAATGCATTACAATTCTTATTACACATATAGAGCACAAATATTATTTCTCTGGTTTTATACAAATTCTATTTACATGAATTCACTTCTTTATACATATACTTTATATAACAATATAGATCCTATTCCACCATATTTTTAACACCATGATCCCTCCTCTCACCTTCTAACCCCCAAAAGGTAATTTTGATACACAATGATGTATGCTATAAAGTTATAGAAAAGAGTATATACCTTATAATAATATGAACAGATAAAGTTTTGTAACTAATACATATCATCATCATCATCATCATCATCATAAACTTGCCATTTAGACATTAATAAATTATACATCTAGAACTATTGACAACTTTTCCAAAAAAAATTGACATCTTTTCCAAAAAAGCGGGGTTATTTGTGGGGGAAAATGGTATTCTATGTTTTCTTAATATTGAGAATAAATTATTTTCAGGAGTAATATGTATTTCAATATAAAATAAAATAGAACCAGGTTTCATGGCACACACCTCTAATCGCAATGGATTGTGAGGCTAAGGCAAGATAATCCTGAGTTTAAAGCCAGCCTCAGAAACATAGCAAGGCCCTAAGCAACTATGTGTGACCCAGTCTCTGTGTGCCCCTGATTTAAATTTCCAGTAAGAAACACAGCAACAAAAAGAATAAAATGTATTGATGAGGACACAGAACAAATTACCATGAACTAAAGATGGAGTAGAAATTGCTGTTATTTCATCAGGAAAACTGTATTTATAAATATATTTATATGAGAAATACTCCTCACCAAGCAGCTTGGACCTGTAGAAATTATAGTATGTGTGTACAATGACAGTGTACATGTATGTGATAGCATAAGACTAGAGTTATACTTGTCAATACAGTAGAAATCTGCAGCCTAGCAGGAAAGAGGAGGTGATTCAGAAAAATAAATATAATAAAGATTGAGAAAAAATGGTTTCTGGAGCCCAGAAAGATTTTTGGTTTAATTAGAGTACAAAATACCACATAAGTATTATACTGAAGTTACATCTGTTAAATACATCACATGTATAATGGATTTCAAGGAAAATATGTGGAACTTATCACAAACTAAAAAAAATTTACAAAACCACATAAAATAGCATGTGTGTAAATAAAAGTAATCATTACAAAGACAATTATTTTAACTCAATTTAATATATAATATTTTCCTATCAAAATTTTAGGATGTTTTTCTTTAAATACAATAAGAGAGCTGGACATGTTGGTGCACAATTGTAATCCCAGTACCTTTGGAGGCTGACACAGGTGCATTGTGAGCTCAAAGCCAGCATCAGCAAAAGTGAGGCCCTAAGCAACTCAGTGAGACACTGTCTCTAAATGTCATACAAAATAGTTTTGGGGATGCGACTCAATTCCCCTGAGTTTAATTCTATGTACCAAATGAAATAAAAGAAAAGAAGGGACCAAAAAAATCTTAGAAATAAAATATACGTAAAATACCCAAAACATTTAATAAAAAAACAAATAATATAGTTATTGTTATGAGACACATTAATGTATATTATGAAACTATATTGCAATAATACAGACTAATATATCATAATATAATCAAATCTGAAACCATATGTAGATCAATAGTATTGTTAAGAGCAATAGAAAGGCATATGTAAAACCGACCATATGAAAAATAACATTAGATATGAATGAATGAATCCATCCAACCTAAATTTAGAATTGGAACATAGAGGCAAAGTTCACTGTTAGAATGTGTGTGCAGAATGTGCAAGATAGTCAGTTCCAAACTTAGCAACACTATAAAAAGCGAATATTCAGAGGGAATGATTTTGAAAATAAAGCAGAATATTAAATAAGATTCTCTCCCTCCATCTATAGATAAATTTAAGGAAAAAACTTCTGTGAGTATCTCTTTGGAAAAATCATGAATGAGTAGAGAGATTTAGATACACTGGATATTAGTCCGGTCTTAAGAAATGTACCACATTTGGGACAAAATTCCCAATTATCATCATCACCTCTAGTGAACAGAAATGTGAGAGGGTCTGAGTATGTATCTCAGTTTTTAGAGTGCTTGTCTTGTATGCACAAGGCCCTGGGTTCAATCTCTAGCACCACAAAAAAAAAAAAAAAAAGAAAGAAGGAAATATGAAAGAAATGATACAAAAATGGTGATATCTAGGAACCATAAAAGCCTTCACAAGTGATTCATCAACTTTTTTGTTTATGTTTATGTTTAACATAAACAATATTTTGTTTATGTTACTATGTGCCTGATACACTAGTAATAATGCCAGAACTACCAATTGCTCCTAGAAAGTTTTTTTTTTGTGTGTGTATGTGTGTACTGAATATCTCAACTTTAACATATTTTATTTACCTTACTATGTCTTGAAGTTCCAAACTCTAGAACAAAAGGTGATTGAGCTTATGTAAATCTCCGTAGATTTCAAACAAATGAATTTACATTCTTTTCCCAGCACTTTTATGAACTATGATACCAAACAGCAGTTCAGAAAGGAGGTTAAAAAACCAATGATCCCCGTTTATTCCAACAAATCTTTACAGAATAGTTCTACATTGGCTACTTCATATTAAATTTCCTTAGGGATAAAATGCATCAGTCAAAGAAATTTTTTGTAGCCTGGGCAGTGTTGTTGAAAATGTTATTATAATAATCTGAAAGATCTAGGTGTGGTGGCAAATATACGAGAGGCTGGAGAGGCAAGTCAGGAGGATTGTGATTTGAAAGACAGCCTTAACAACATAGAAAGTATATAAGCAACTTATTGTGATATTAGTGATATATCACCTGTCTCAAAAAAAAAAAAGTATTGGAGACATAACTCAGTGGTAAGCATCTCTGGAGTTCAATTCCTAGCACCAAACCACACCAAACTAAACAAATATTTGAAAGATAGTAGGGGCTCCAGAGTATAGGTGTATATGTAGAGATAAAAATTTTGGTTACAATATAAAGTTAACAAAGATACTTTTGAAAAAAAAATCATGGTTCTTTTTTTTTTAAGAGAGAGAGAGAGAAAGAGAGAATATTAATATTTATTTATTCATTTTAGTTTTCAGCAGACACAACATATTTATTTGCATGTGGTGCTGAGGATAAAACCCAGCGCCACACACATGCTAGGCAAGTGCACTACCACTTGAGCCACATTCCCAGCCCCTATCATGGTTCCTAAGAGCTCAAAATAAAAATGTCATATAATCCACTAATAATATTTTTTTTGAAGCAGAGTATTATTGTGAATGTCTGTACTCTCAGTGGCTCCGGAGGATGAAACAGGGGGAACTTAAATGCAAGACCAGCCTCAGAAACTTGGCAATGGCTTAAGTGACTCAGTGATATCCTGTCTTATTAAAAAAAATAGGGATGTAACACAGTGGTAAAGTGCCTAAATAAGTAAAAATAAATAACAATTTTTGGTCTAAAAAATACCCTATAATCCAGTAATAATAATTCTGGATAAATATCTAAAGAAATTGGAACACTTTTGTTAAAGAAATTACTTCACTTCCATTATTATTGTAGGTTTATTCACAGTATCTAATAAAAGGAATCAAATGAAGTGCCTTTTAGATGCTAGGTATTGATGAAAAGGTTCCTTCAAGGTGCAGATCATCCATCTACTTGCCTTAAAGGCTGCATACTTATAATTCAAACTTCTCTCTAAAAGGCAAGACTCAGATATGGATTCTTCTGAGTACTCCAAGAAATTTTGGTACCTCTGCACAAATTCTGTAAAACTTTTCCAAAACTAAGAAATAGGTAAATTTTGGAGTTTGGAGTGTGGACAACATACAGTAAATTTTCAAGGGGGAATCTTAATTCAGACACTGTTATAAGGTGTCTGGTGTGGGGAAGAAAGAGGAAGTAAAATCAGAGTTTGAAATAAAACTAGACTTTACTTCATTGATTTCTAGGTTTTTGATTTAATCCAAACAGATTTTGAAAATGGGTTAAAGCTACTAATTAAAATTTATGTAAAACAGGTATTTAAAAAGTACCAGGAAACAGCTGAAGGTGTGGCTCAGTGGTACAGTTCTTGCCTAGCATATATGAGGCCCTGAGTTTAATTCTCAGCACCACATATAGGTAAATAAAATATAAATAAATATTTAAAAAATACCAGGTAAGCATTACGGGTTGTTGCTCAGTAGTAGAGTGAATGGCTAGTGTGCATGAGGTAGTCTGTTTGATACTGGACCCACATTAATAATATAATAATAATAATAATAATAATAATAATAATAATAATATTTTGTTCATCTACAACTAAGAAAAAAATTATTTTAAACAAATACAACAGTGCTATGGCCACCTTCTAATTATCTATGTTCTAATTAAGCCCTTGCAATTGAACTTTCTTGTCATTTAAATTAAAGTCCAGTTCCACTTTTATTTCCTGCCACACCAGGACAAAGAGTTTGCTTGAATATTAGGAATGCTTCTAAATGTCACTTTAATAATGTTTTCTACATATTTAAAAACTCAGTTGAAACAAACTTGGTGGCACAGGCCATAACCCCTGTGGCACAGAAGAATTATACATAGGTATCATGAGTTCAAAACTACCATTAGTAAAAGCAAGGCACTAAGCAACTAAGTGAGTGCCACAGTCTTGCTGGGCACAATTCAGGAGCCACTTGTCAAAAGAAACAAATTTTATTTTTAGAACACACACCGCACCACACAGCTCCTAAGGAAAAATCCTCAAAACCCAACTGCCACCACTGGCTTTTCTCAAGCCTCTCAACCTTCCCCACTCCTCCTGCTCTTGAGGCTGATTGCCTGGGTCACGTGGGCGGAGCCAAAGAAAGACCCCCAATGAGCAGCTCCTTAGTCTGAAAGGGCAGGGAAAAAGCCCAATGAGCATCACGGCAGAGGACCCAATCAGCTAGAAGTTGCTGGGGCTGCTGTGAGCCAATCATCAGCTGGCAGCTGGAAGTTTGCTGGCATCTGGAAGTTTGCTGGGGTCCCTTCGGCTGTGGCTCTCAACAAGTGAGACCCTCTCTCTAAATAAATATAAAAAAGGACTGGGGATGTATCTCAGTGCCCCTGAGTTAAATACCTGGTACAAAAAAAAGAAAAAGAAAAGAAAAAAGAAAAAAAATCAATTGAGGACAAATATATTAAAGAAACAAACAACAAAAAAAAACCTTAATTTTGGACAAATTAACTACACTATTGTGAGGATGGTCTTAGGCGTGGCCTAAAAAAACTTCATTTTAAAAACTCCAGTTTAAAACATGCAATCTCACCAGGCATGCCTAAAGAAGTCCTGCAGTATTGCCCTCAGACATAAACAAATTACTTCTCCTCACCTTGATAAACAGAGTGAGGCCTCTGTCAGATTGTCCTCACATAATAAGAGGGAAGGGTGAGAAGACAAAGGTGTAGACCACCAGACCAGATGTTTCTGACCCTAGAGTCATGAAAAAATGGTGGTAACTAACAAGAATTTAAAAAAGGGTCAAAAAGCTGCAAAATTTAGTATTAAGAATAGGAAAAAATGAACAGATGTTCAGCCAGATCAATAAAAAATGCACTTGAGCTGGGCAGGCTGATGAGGACTTGGAATGACATCTAATCACTTCTCATCATTTGTATTATCCTCACCACTCTTAAACTCTACAGCCACACCTCAGTGAGAGTAGGAAAAGTAAAAGATTATGTGATGTTCTTCTCATGTGATGAAAACTTAATTTCAGTGAGGAGAAACCCAATGGGGAAAATAAAACCAAGAGGCAAGATCTCCCACACACCCAAAATATATACTTTTATGAATAAAAATTTTATCAAAATTACTTTAAAATTTCATTTAACTTTTGTGCTTTCTGGTCTTATGAGAAAGCAAATTTTATTTTAAACTTCTAAGCAATGTCCTAAGGCATTAATATTTCCCCGGAGGGAAAAACAATATAATGCATTAGTATAATTTAAAAATTTCTAATTATTCATAATAAAATTAAGAAGGACAGCTTAAATCAATTTAATACCTTAAACCACTATATCCAAAATATTATTATTTTTGAAAATATAAATTGACTAATAAATAAATGTATTTTTCAAGCTTCATCCTAAAATTCACTCTTGACCTCTCAGGGATATCTATGTTCACCATAGCTATATTCCATGTTTGAGGTCTATAAATACCCTGACCTCAGCAAGGTGAAAAAAAAATGGACAACTCAGTTCTGTGTCATAGATTATGGAATAAACATACCAAACAACATTCTCTCAGGGCCAAAGAACAGGAGAGACTCTGCACTTTGAGAGAGCAGTCATCTACAATTCAGAAGTGTACAAAAGTGGAAACTGTTTCTCACAGGATTCTGGGCACAGATGAATTTTCATTTTAGATATTATACTTTAACCAAAAGAGATTGGTATCACAGAGGAGAAGACTCTAGGTCATCAGATCATCAGTAACCCAGAAACTAGAGTCTAAACATTTAAAAAAAATATTTTGCAGTTTTGTCTTTAGCCTAACACAGGGTTGTGATTTCAATTTCGTTTTTAGTCTGGGTACTCTGAGAATGTCATCAAACATTAAAGGCATAGAAGTCTACACATATTTCCATTTAATTCAATAAAGCCTGTCAAGAGATTAAAGTTTAAACTTAAATTTATAAAAATTTAACCAGTAGCTAGAAGGCACAATATATTTTTCACATAACTTCTGTTCCACATTCAGCCTATGTTTAGTGAATTAGATATCTATCACTGAATAAGAAGAAACCATATAAAAATTATTGTCTCAACCGTGGGCTTATCATCATTTAAGCCGGGGTTCATATGGGATCTTTTCCCTGCATTAGGTGATAGTTGGTAAGGTTACTGAACTTCAGAGGGAGATATGGTTGCCAAAAAAGCACCCTTCTTCTCAGAATCAAATAAATTAATGTGGGCTCATACTCATGGAGGTGACAGTGTTATGAAAGTAAAAACAAAGTATTAAAAAATGTTTCCTGACTAATACACTTTCATAGTCACAGATTTACATAAGTCACACACAAAAAATAAGTGCTCAGATCCAAAATTTGGGAAATATACTCTGCAGTTTGGCTACAAGAGGAGTAAAAACACATTGTCACCTTTATGTGTACAGTTAAGGCTAAAGAATTGCTAATATGTTGACACTCGGTGTCATTCTGCTTTTTGTAATGGATGAGGTTTACATAGCTGTTCAATGTGAAAGAATATTTGAAAGGTCTTCTGAATATTAAGCAACTTTACTGGAATTCACGATCAATTCTATGTGACCCCAATGCCACAACTCACATCCTCTATACTACATGAATTATCAATCTGTCATTATTGTCTTAGAAGTTAGATAGTGGCACAAAAAAGCAGAATATTTTTTTGTACCGAGGACTGGACTCAGAACACTTTATCACAAATCACATCTCCAGCCCATTTGTTTTTAAAGACAAGCCAAGTTCTCACAAAGATGCTTAAGGCCCCACTGAGTTGCTGAGTCTATCCTTGAACTTAAAATCCTTCTTCCTCAGCCTCTTGAGTTACTGAAATTACAGACATGCATTACAATATTGGCTCTTGTTTCCTGGTTTATGAATAGGCAAAATTGAAATAATAAGTAGAGACTCAGCTGTTATAATCACCCCTTTATTAATTCTGGCTTAATTCCTAAGGTTTAAATATTGAAACCCGTATTTCAATGTATACTGAAGGTAACATTATCTATATTGTCAACAGTCTGTTGATCTCCATTTTATCCAGACAATTTTTTACTACCTAAACTTTGATTTAATTTGAAAATGTTACTCAATATGTTTGAACTTCTGTTTTTCTTCTGGCATTATTAGGATACTAGGTTCAAACCATACAGCCTATGGAAATTTATGGTGTGGTTATAGCTAAAAAGAAGACTATATGATAAATAAATTTTTAAACTCATGAGGATGAGGTGTTTTTTTTTTATTTTTATGTAACCTTGGTGAATAAGATACAGAGTACACAGCCAAAACTTAACTCACACAAAGCAGGCTCTAACTGTAGTTAATAAAGAAAAATATCAAATACAAAACATTGTGTTGCAAAATCACATAGCAGTTGGTTTGTTATCAGCAGCACAGGAATGGGTTTCTGCCATATAATAATATCAGTATGACTTCAATACATATGATATCTTTAGATGCAGCCACACAGCAGTTAATCAATGATAAGTGTTAAGAATGATGAGCTTTTTAGATAGCATCTGGAGATGGCTTTTAGTAATCCTAGACAGGGGGATTGTGTTTTAGTCATATCACAATACAGCATATTTTTTGAGGCCTGTGGATGCAGAGCTCTTACCTCTTTGCTAATAAATCATTGCAGAAGACTTCAGGTGTGTAGATTTTTTGATGATGAAACCTATAATGGTGGATCATTGGAAAGGCCAAACATGGCTATAGCTACTCTGTTGTTGATGCTTCCAACAGGTTACTGTTGTTATTATTATGATTATGATAATTATTAATATTATTATCATTTATTTAAGTAATAAAAACCTTAATTAAGTATATACATTCATTGTCATAAACATTTTCTTCTGAGCATGTGTTCACTATGTAAAATATTGATCAAGCACCTTTGTTTTCTAGCCTATATATGAAAAGGCCTATGGAATGATGCAGGATTCTGAGGGCTGAATGCTCTGGACTACCTGGGACCTATTGTTACCTCTGCATAAGCATGACTACACTGCCAACTCTTCCTCACATCTCTCAATTGCTAGAGACCAAAATTTTACATCCTGGGTCTCAACACCCACACAGCAACTCGCATAATTTTTAGGATATTTGCAGGTGAGAGATATCTCAGTCCTGATAGACTAATGGAGATTTTTAGGGGGGTAGAAGCACCTATGGACACGAAGAAGCATACAACACTTTGTTGCCTCAGTCCAATTACAGTACACTCCTGCGGAGAGCTGTGACATAATGGGATTAGTTCCTTGTAAACAGAAATACGGATTCTGACTGCACTCTGTGCAAACATAAACCTTGGAAGTTGAACTATCAATGAATTGCTGAAGCCCAGGCCCCAGCCCCTGGCCAAAGAAAAAAGTGGCAGAAGTGGCATAGATGATTTGGAGAAGTAGTCAAATGAGTCATGTGCAGCTGCTTTGGTCATGGGATGAATGGTTTCTATAGATCTGACAGCAAAAACTGATGCAAGTGTATGAGAGACTACCAGAATGAGAAATTGCAAGATAATCAAGTATAGGAATCCAATGTATATCCAGTAGAGAAAGATCTCTCTATTTTGAAAATACCCATCAACCTCCATTCTTATGATTGAATCTGGGGAGAAGAAGAAGGATAAAGGCCTTCAAATCCATTCAATGGATGATGCATAAAATGAAACAACAGGAGCCAATGGCTCCAGTGAACAACTGGCATGGCCAGCCCAGGTATCCAAATTTACCCCATTTTACCTTTTAAGCACAACTGGTGGACTTAAAAAATAATTTATCCAGGTGGCAAGAGAGCAAGATTATTATTTTTTTGTCTGTAGAAATTAGAGATAAACAGCATTCTGTGTTGAACCTTAAGAGTGGAGAGGTTAGCATTGCTCCTTACAGCAGAAGCTGTAAAATGCTCAAAGCCATGAGGCATTTAAGGACCAAAAAACACCAAGTATGTTAGTACCTGGCAAGGCTTCCAGAGGGCAAGTAACCAAGGTCATAAACACTCATATTGAATCTATGTTCTCAAGGTCAAAAACATTTGTTTGTGAGCATGCTCTTACATCAGTAAAATGTTGTTGATATGCCTTCTTTGTCTGACCTGCATAAAAAAAAATGTTATATTTAATAATTTGAGGGCCTGAGGTATAGAAGCTAGAGGTTGGTAATGGGCTATTGCTGCATTCAAAAGTAGCATGCCTACAATTCCAAAAGTTCCTCACATCTTTGTTCAACTGCTTGAGCCCCAAACCTTCTTTTTTGATATAAGCCCCTGCACAACAGCCAGAGATGTGAAACCACTTTTAATTTGAGACTGTCACAAATCCTCTGCTTTATGCAAGGAGTATTGTGTTGTTTTGTAGACATACTCCCAGATAAAATTCATATAGTGGAGATTAAGTATATTATTTATTTTAGATTACACCTATGGCCTTAATGTTGTCTCACCCTCACTTTTTTGATGTAGTGTTTCATATTCTCCATTTACAAAACTTTTGTGATACAGACACAGTCCTTTTGTTGCAGTTTCCGTAGCATCCTGCATTTTCATCATGACTGAAATGAAATATGGCTGTTTTCAAATTACTCCTGATAAGAAATTTTAAAAATATTGCTTGTTCTTGATTTTTCAATTCAATTTTCAGCAATTTCCCAAGTTTATTTTAAATCCTTGCTATAAGCTTTAGACGTTTTTCTCAAACATATTATCGCCATTGAATTAAAAGTTCATTAGATGTAAAAATTTTGTTTTTCTTTTTTTTTATTCTTTCTTTTTTTTAAGGTGAGAGGAATGAATACTTAACCCAGGGTAGTTCTCCTAAACCACTACATCACCAGATTTTTAAATTGTATTTTATTTTATATTTGGTTTTCACACAAAGTCTTGCTTAGTTTCTTAGTGTCCTCTCATATTATTTAGGCTGAATTTGAAAATGTGATTATTCTGCTTAAGTCTCCCAAATTATTAAGATTGCTGATATGAGCCACATATGTGTGTAACCTCCCTCCCCTTTTTGAATAAATGTCACTACTTAAAAGTGTCACTACTTAAAAATAATGATGGATCATCGCTTCTAAAGGAGGTAAGTTTTGCCTTTGTGTCAGGCATATTCTATCTTGATATGTACTTAAAAATTGTGGGCACACAACAAAGCATCTTTGTAAGATCCTGTTTCAAAATAAACAAAAAGAAAAGAAAAAAATTGAGGATATAGCTCAGCAATATTTATTCTCTCAGTTTAACCACCAGCACTACACTCATATAAACACACACACAAAGTACTTGTTGGATTTTGAAAATATTTTTTGACACTGAACAGCTGTATAAACCTCATCTATTACAAAAGGCAGAATTAGTGACATAATATCAGTAGTCCTTTAGCCTTATCTGTGTACAGAAATTCAGTAATGTAATTTTACTCCTATTCTAGCCAAATGCAGAATGCATTCTACAAACTTTGGGTCAGGGCTCCTCTTCTTTTTTTTATGGCTTTTATAAAGTTGTGGCTATGAAAGAGTACTAGTCAGGTACCTAGTAAGGAAATATTTTTTAATGTTTCTGCTTTTGCTTTTACAACACTGTCTCCTCAATGAGAACAAGCTCACCTTAATTTATTAGATTCTGAGATATCATGTGAAGAAGATTCAGGGTGATTTTTTTTTTGGCAGCCAGATCACATTCTGAAGTTCAGTAATCTTAAAAGCTAAACATATGCAGCAAAAATATTGCAGATGAATGCAGTTCAATCCAAATGTGAACTAGTAAGTTTTAGAGTGACTTTTTGTACAGTTATAGACAACAATATACCCACTAGAGGGAAAATGTCAGGTTTTAATCATATGTGGTACAGTGAATATCTGGAAAACAGCAGATATCTTATATAAAGTATATTAATTTATCTTATTTAAGTTCATATCTTCAGCCCTGATCCTTAGTCTTTTAACAATGAAAAAGGACCAGCTTGCCTTTTGGACTTGATTCTGGGCCCACTAGGCTTACGTTGGAGTCAGTGCCTGAAGACTTGTCCAATAAGTCTCTTAAGTGCCATTCTTTTTTGTTTTTGTTTTTTTTTTTTAGAGAGAGAGAGAGAGAGAGAGAGAGAGAGAGAGAGAGAGAGAGAAAATTTTTTTTATTATTTATTTTTTAGTTCTCAGCAGACACAACATCTTTGTTTGTATGTGGTGCTGAGGATCGAACCCGGGCCGGACGCATGCCAGGTGAGCGCACTACCATATGAGCCACATCCCCAGCCCTTAGGTGATATTATTTTAATTATTTTGTAGGCTTTTGGTCATGGATCAGGAGCCCAAATTTCTGTGCTAAGGAGAAGCTGAAAACAAATCACAGTGAGAACTCTAAAAACCCTGAAAGCAAGAAAATGATTAATGTGCCTTTAAGGGTAACATTTCTAAGCTGCTTCAAAGTTGGAGCCTGGGTTAAAGTGTAAAAGACCGGGCATGGTAAAATTTTTTAAGCTACAAGGCTTGGGTTAAAAAGTATAAGACCAAGTATTGTTAAGTTCCCCTGCTATCCCCAAAACTTGAAATACCTGTAGCTGTTAGGACAATACCCGAATTGCCCAGTAAATATTCCCACTGACTCTCTGGTTATCTCATAGCTTAGGACTCTGTGCAGCTTGTCACATAGGTATTTAGGCCCTAAAACCAATCATTTTGAATGTGTAACCCACTTAGGAGTGACCAATCACCCCTGTCCAATCTGTTCCCACCAATGAATGTACTAATCATGCCTCAGAGTTGTTGTTCAATTTTCCCGTGCCTCATGATGATTTGTTCTGATGTATGCAAACCCCCACCCTCCCCAAAAAGTGTACTTAAGCACTGCTTGACCTCTGCTCAGGGCTCTGGGCTGCTCTCCCTTCTTGAGCGAGCCTGCCTGGAACCTAAGCACGCTGAATTTGATCCTCAATAAACTCCCTTCTGCTTATTGCATAAAGTCAGTCTCTTGGTGGTCTCTTCCTCCGACGCTTCCCCGGACCCTTACATGCCTTGTTATCCTGAGACTGTATAAGTAGGTTGTTAGAAGCTGGCAAGAGTGGCAATGGCGGAAAATGAAAATTGTGGCTAGGGACTTGTGAGGGGGCAACAATTGTGATATATGCAGTACAGGAGAGAAATAAAGAATTTCTATGCACTTCTGCCCCTTTCAATGCTTTAGTCATTCAATTACTCAACATAATTTCACTCTATACGTTCTTAATCAAGAAAACAACAATTCTTTATGCTAGGTCCTACAATAGACATAATCCATTCAGAGCTAACAATTATAAATTAATTCTAAGCACTGCAAAGGACACGTAATAATGACAGGCTAATTATAGACATTCCCTCTGCATGCTAAGTTCAAAAGACTCAAGCCTTAGGCTATATGTCCAGCATATGCACACTCACTCAGACCAGGGTGATCAGGACAAAAACCAAGGCAGAGCTTTCCTGGTGTGAAGCAGATGACTGGTTGAGGAGAGGATGATAGGGAGAAGTTGCAGCTCTCACCAGGGTCCAGACAAGGGCATAGAGTTGTAGAGTGGTGAGTATTACACAGAGGATCAGGAAATGAAGACAACTAATGGGATGTCAGGTCCTCATAAGGCTCTCCATCTCAAGTGCATCCTTGTTTTGGCTGGCTGAATCCCTGTTCATTAGCTCTATTATTTACATAAAATTTTGGGCTTTTTGACCCCCCCCTTGCAATCTTCTTCATCTACCATCAGGATTCTCATTATCATTTACCCTGTGGTCAGAAACATCTTGTCTTGTGGTCTCCACCCTGATATTTTTGCCTTTCTCTCTTATCAGGCTAGGAGAGCCTGCTAGGGGCTTCACTCTATTTATCAGGTTGAGGGGGAAATAACTTGTTTGAGGCCATACTGGAGTGCTCTGTGTGGGTGTGCCTGGTGAGCCTGCAAGTTTGAAACTAGAATTTTTAAAATAGAGTTGCGTAGGCTCAGAACTAAGGCCATTTTTATAGGACTCCTCAGAGGGTCTCTGTGGCAGATCAACCTCCATCCCCCACCCTTACTAGTCTAGTGAAGCTTAGATCAGCAGTTAAAAACCTGGGCATTTTGTTCCATAATTGTATGGTGATTTCAGCTTGTCTCTAAAGCCCTTTTTGGGCATCCATGTGCCATGAGTCCAGCATGTTCCCACATTGTGTGGTGAAGACTGGAATAATTATCTGAAGAGAACCCCAACTTCATTTGCTATGTCCATGCACAAGAGAGATTGTACTTTTATAGCTTGTTATGGAGGGTTTTTTTTTTTTTGTTTGTTTGTTTGGTTTTTTTTTCTTTTTTTTTTTTTGTGTGTGTGTGTGTTTTGGTGTTTTGTTTTGTTTTTTGGTACCAGGAATTCAACCCAAGGGTGTTCAGCCACTGAATCACATCCCCAGCCCTTTTAAAATATTTTTATATGGAGACAGCATCCCTTTGAGTTTTTTAGGGCCTCATTAAGTTGCTGATGCTGGATTTTAACTTAATGCTCCTCATGACTCCTGAGCTTTTTTAATGTAGGGGAAGCAGTATCACAAATTCAGAACAACAATATAAATTCCAGAACTGAAGCTTAACTCTTCCTAGGTCTGAGAATAAACCTCTAGTTTTCTAGCTCTCTGTTCACATATTTAAATCCAGGGTTCTTTTTTCATAGTGAATTAGTATAAAATAGAAGAGATAGTAAAATTACAGTGTAATTAGAATAATGAACCTCATTCTAATGCAGCTGGAGGCTAACTGGAACATATGCTAATGAGCACAATTAAGGCCTATTTCAAATGTAAAAAAACCTTAATGCCCACTTTTGGGAATACCTTCAACAAAGTCCTTTGTCCAGTGGTGAAGTTGCAAGAGGAATGATGGGTCACGGTAAAGATGAAAATGAACCCATAAGGTAGTCAGGATGCCTTTTCTAAAACCTATTTTAAATAATTTTTTCCATGTTTGCTGAAAAACATCTGTAAACTTTTAAGATGGCACACAAAAATGAGTTTATCTGGTATCATTCCCCATCCCACATGGTGGGAGTTCTATTTCGACTTGCTTAAATAAAAAGATTATATTCTTCAAAATTTGTGAGACAAGCACCCAGATGCAATTGGCAAAGTGAAAAATATTGTTTCATCTCAAAACTCCACTTTCAAAATTATCAATGACTATTTTCTCATATTTCATTTCATTTTTCTTCAAGAACTAGAGAGCATTTTTAAAAGATTTGATTTATCTTCTGTGTAGGAATGGCAGAATTGCTCCATAAACTTAGCAAGCAGGACTGTAGAGGCCTGTCACAGAAGAGAAGGGGGATGGGGGAAGAAGAGAGACAGAAGGGGGAAGGGGGAGGGGGATGGGGACAGGGAGAGGGAGAGGGTGTTGATATTTATGAGCTCAACGGGAGATGAGAGGAAAAAGGGGGAGTGAGCTCTTACTTCTTTATTGGCTGAGAGTTCACGCCACTTTGGAGATTTGGAGGTGTGCCATTGTGCCATTAAAAGTTCACGCTATTCAGTGTCATGGACCTGAGCTCCTGAAGAGAAATGCTCCAGGCACCATCTTTTTTTAAAAGAGAGAGAGAGAGAGAGAGAGAGAGAGAGAGAGAGAGAGAGAGAATTCTTTTATTTACTTTTATTTATTTATTTATTTTTTTAGTTTTCAGCGGACACAACATCTTGTCTGTAGGTGGTGCTGTGGATGGAACCTGGGCTGCACGCATGCCAGGTGAGTGCTCTACCACTTGAGCCACATTACCAGCCCCTCCAGGCACCATCTTTATCAACAATCCAAGCTTTTTACATATGAATAAAGCAGAATAAAATTAGGTGACATTAAAAAGAATTAATCTCTTCTAAATGAGGTAGTGTAGTTTATGTGTCCCAATAAAGGTCCTCAATTCATTTTGTTTTCATACGTAAGACCTTTTAATTAAAATGGCCCTGACACATAGAAACATTACAAACATTTCAGTAAACACCTCTCTCTGGTGTGGCAGGAAAATAAAAGTGGGACTAACTTGAATTCAAAGGACATGAAAGATCAATCTCGCTCTTTCTTTCCTTTTTTTGTTTTTTGTTTTTTGTGGTACTGGGAATTAAACCCAGGGCCTAATGCTTAGAAGGCAAGCACTCTACCAGCTGAGCTATATCCCCAGTCCCATCTTTTGTGAGGCAAATCCGGGATTGAAGTCATGGGTGCTCTACCACTGAGCCACATCCCTACCCTTATTTTTTTTTTTATTTTTACTTAGAGAAAAATTTTCACTGAGTTGCTTAGCTTCTCACCATTGCTGAGACTGACTTCATATTCAGGATCCTCCTATCTCAGCCTCTGAAGCAGCTGAGATTACAGGCATGCACCACCATGCATGGCCAACTTCCATCTCAAAAACTGAAGTACAAAGCAAATTAGGTCACAGGCTGTCAACAAATAGGTACATTATGAAAAAAACTATTTTGTAGTTGTTGATAGACCTTTATTTTATTTACTTATATGTTGTGCTGAGAATTAAGCCAAGTGCCAGACAAGTTAGCTACTGTTTGAACAGGACACAAGAAAAGACCACCAATTCCAATTAAAATCAAATTAAAGCAAGCTTATTATTTCGACTGCCTGGGCTGCCTCTCCCTCCCAAACGGTGGGAACAAGACAGCACCCCAACTTTCCTGAAGCCTAGCTTTATAGCCCAGAAAGTTACACAAAGGGGGGTTACAGATAAAAGAACTCTGAAAAGCATCACACTAATGGTAGTTTACATTTTTTTGCTGGCCCCAACATCAGAATTTATGAGGACCATTAGAGCCTCAGAGAGGGTCATTGTCTGGCCAGAGAAGGCCAATATTTATGAGATGTCACTAAGTTTCAGAGAGGGCTACTATCTGGTCAGAGAGCCAGGGATGGGTGAGTTCAAGGCATGGGCAGGCTTTCCAAGCAGGTTCAAAATTTGCAGTAATTTGTAGTAAAGCCAAAATTAACTTTTCATGGTTTTGTGGCGAGATGCCCAATTTTAAGCAAAGATCAGGTTGGGTCTATCACTACCACTGAGCTCCAGCCCCAGCCCCCTGGTACATATTTTTTTTTTATGGTGGATACTAGAGATTGAATTTAGGAACACTGGACTACTGAGACTCAGTCTCAGGGTTATTTTTTACTTAATTTAGAGATAAGGTTTCACTGAGTCATTTAGCACCTCACTTTTGCTAAGGCTGTTTTGAAAATTGATCCTTTTGCCTCAGCCTCTCCAGCAGCTGGGATTACAGGCCTGCACCATCACACCCAGCCTTTGGTATATTTTCAATGCCTATTATAAATACATTTTAACCAGTAGCCTTAAGTCTTTTCTAATATATGTTTGGATTGAATCCATAACCCAGAAATCAGTGAAACAGAGAATCTAGTTTTATCTCCAAAACTCTTTCTTCTATTAGAGTGTCTGAGTTAAGATTACCCATTGAAGAATTTACTGTATATTGTGGTTTCATCCTGACCTCCCATATGTACCTCATTCTGAGTTTTAGAACAGTCTGAAAAATGGTGCCCACAGATACCAAATATCTTGGAGTACTTAAAAAACACCAGTATCTGAGTCTTGCCTTCTAGGGACCAGTTTTAATTTTAAGTGTGTAGTTTCTAAAGGCATTAGTTGAATAATTTGCAGCTGGAAGGCATTTTCTGATAATACCTTTTATCTAAAAGGCATTTAATTTGTTTCCTTTTATTAGATACTGTGAATGAAGATACAATAAAAATAGAAGTGCAGCAATATCTTCAGCAAAAAGATTTCAATTGTTTTACATATATACCCATATTTTTTTTTATTTTGAATTTAAATTACATGCAAGTTAAATCTATCTCTTTCTCTCTTTTATTTTATTTATTTACTAATTTGCAGTACTGAGGATTGAACCAAGGGTGTAACCCATGGGCATTTTACCAATGTGATACATATCCAGTCTCCACCACTTTTATTTATTTATTTATTATTGAAACAGGGTTTACTGATATGCTTAGGATTTTGCCAAGTTTTTGAGTCTGGTCTCTAACTTGAGATCCTCCTGTCTCACCCTTCTAAGCCACAGAGAGTACAGGCATGTACAACCTTGTGATAGTACCCCAAATTACTACTAGTAAATTATGTAGAATTTTTATTTTGGGCTTTTAAAGAACCTTAACACTTTTATCAAAAATATATTTATTAAATTTATGCCGTTGCCAACATTTTTTACATGTTTTTGTACCCTGAATCCTTTTTTTTTTTTTTTTTAATTTTTGGTTTGGTGCTGAGTATTGAACCCAGGGGTGCTTTCCACTGAGACACATTCACTGTCTTTTTTATGTTATATTTTGAGACAGGCTCTCACTAAGTTTCTGGGAGCCTTGTTAACTGAATGGGGCTGTCTTCAAACTACCAATTCCTCTGCCTCATTTTCCTGAACTTCTAGGATTCAGGCAAGTTTCACCAGTCATGACAATTTTACATTATTATAATATCCATTACAACAGCAATGTTCAGGCTGTAGGAAATTCATTTGATTTATAAATTAAATCCCTGAGGCAAGTTTATATGAAGTAGCCAGTGTAAAAGTATTGTGTAAAGATTCCTTGGGAATAAACAGGGATTTTTTTCTAACCTCTTTTGTGAATGACTGTTGGAAATTATAGTCCATAAAAGTCCTAGAAAAGAATGCAAATTTATTTGTTTGCAGTTTACAGATATTTGCACATGCCCCGTCGCCTTTGCATCTAAAACTTTAAACTTCAGAACATAGTAACTCGAACAAAATTTGTTAAAGTTGAAACAGTGCACAAACAAATTTCTTTTAGGAGCAATTGGTAGTTGTGGTGTTATTACTGTGGTCAGCAGAGTTGGGCCCGGACTCTGGAAGGTCACTCAGGGTATTGGTGATTTACGTTATTCTACACTATTCCACCCACAATACAATACTCCCAGCAATAGTAATTGATAAAATATGCTGATAATGTCTTGAGCTAAACTGGCACCTTTGATATTTGCCTATTTCCCTGCACTGATCCCAGCTGAGTAATTAGCATGGAACCAGAATGTGAATAGGGTATTTCCTGGGCTTATTGTTTTGGGGTCAGCTGCTCCATTAGTGTGTGTGGGGGGTCTGAAACCAGGCTGGTGCAAGTATTTTTGTGTAGATTCCTTTGCTCTGGCTGAGGTATATCATTTTAAATGACAAAAGATTTAGAGTAATTTGCTTCGACTTATTTTTTATACACTTCACAGTTTACATCAAGAAAAAATGCCGCAGTCTGTCTGGGCACAAATAACCGAGCCGCCACAAAGCCTTGTAGGTTCAAACAGCAACTACTTTATTTCAACTCTCACTGGCACTGCACACATGGTTTTTCGCCAACGCCACTCACATGGCCCTTCCAGCAACCCCCACACTGGAAATCCCTCCTCCGGCACTTCCCAATCAATGGGAACCCTCAGCGAATCCCCAGGAGAAGTCCAAAGTAGAGCAAGAACTTCAAAGTATCGGGCGCCCAAGGCAGCAACAGTCACCACATTGCCTGACTGTAAAGGTCAAATATACAATGCAATCAATCCAGCATCATAGCAATTCGATATAGCTTAACTCAAATCATCATCTCAATGGTTCCCTGCCATAACCTTTCAAACATTCCCTGTCACCTTTCAAACATTCCCTCTGGCAAATGCCAGGCGTCATTCTGACTGGTCCTTGCTCTCAACAAAGAATAAACAGCTAGAATTTATCTCAACACCCTTTTACATACAAAATATAGGTTGTCATTGAATATGTTGGAAGTTTAATCAAGGTTTATTAATTAGAGAACAGGCTAATCTAGAGAGAATGTAAAGTACCACCAAGTCCTATGTTTTCAAAACAAAAAGAAATGTTAGATATATAGGCATTCAGAATATATTTTTTAAATTTTTTCTTTGTCTATTTTATTTCATTTTTAAATAGAAAGCAAATATAAAAAAAAGGAGACCAAGGAGGGAAAAACATTTACTGGCAGGACTATGAAGCATTAAAAACTAGAATCTTGACTTCAGAAAAGAAAGATTTGACATTTTGTATTTGGACATGTGGATGGCATGAATGTCCATGATAAGAATGTTGTAAGCTTTTGAGAGAAAATTGATATGGTGAATGAAGCTTATGTAACCTAGATCCTTACTTAAGCCATATTCTGCCACCCCAATAAGCCTTGATAGGTAAACCACTGCTTGACTCTATGCTGAATACTGAATAAAGAAACGATTGCCAATGAGAGGTTTGCTAAATACCTTCCACCTTTGTCATGTTTGTGTCATTTATTCTATTATTAATCAATCCAAAATTATACAAAAAGTAATGACATTTCAGCTACTTTGAAATTTGTCAGTGAATTCCTGACCATTTTTATGGAGGTTCACAGCAGGCCTAGCAGATTCCCTGGAGAAGACTTGGACCTGAATGGCAGCATAAGAACCTTATTTTCCTCCTTCTGTGCTGGGAGCCATTAGCCAAGTAGGTATGACAATTTTCTTGCCAGCGTACCCCTTTTTGCTTAGTAGAAGGACTCATGAAAATAGGACATTTTGCAGTGACATTGCATGTAAGGTGACCTTGCTCAAGGACCAGGACGGATCCAGGCTTAGGGCATTTCCGGTTTAGAACAATCTGGGTTTAGGGTGTTCCCAGTTTAGGAAGGTTATTCCTGCTGGAAATAGGAAGTATCCTGCTGCCTGAGTTCCCCTTGAGTTATCACAGGATTCAGACAGTATTTTTGGGAGACAGAAGCCCAGTGGAGGTGTGGATTTGTGCAGAGAACGTGGATTTCCCGTAGAACGTGTTTGTAGAGGGCTGGTGTGAGATTGGGAATGAAGAATTGCTGTTTGAATCTACAAAGCTGTGAGTGGCTTGTGATTTTGTGCCCAGCCAGACTGCAGCATTTGGCGGCCCATATGGGGAACATCTGAAGAAAAGGTAAGTAAAATTGCTTGCCCCTGAAGAAGAGCAAAAGAATGGGTGAGCATTTCAAACAACAATTTGTTCTTGTTCTAATTTATTTTGGTTTTATTTCAAGTTGCCTGTTTCTAGAACTTTCTCAGGCAAACTGGGGAAAATGGTTGACTCAAGGTTTGAAGTTGTTCGCCCCTGAGAAAGAGAAATTGTTAGAGAAAGGAGGCACCCCAGTAAGACCAAGAACAGTTAAGGCATATGATGATACAATACAAAAATATAGCCCATGGCTTTTTAAAGACGAGTTATTAAGTATATCAATGGGATCATCATGGTATCCTGTAGAAAGATTTTTCTGCAACAAGGAAGATATGGCTAATTCTGTTTACTACAATTGTCTAAGATCTTGGTTTTTACAGACATCTGATTAATTTACAAAGCTAAAGTGTTAAAATATCAACTACTAAATATAAAATCAAGTAATCTTTACTTATTAAGTTCCATAAGGTAATATATTTAAACATTATGTGCGTTTTCATAAATTGGTAAATGAAAAAAAAAGTTTAATATTGCTTTGGTCTGTGTCTTTGCCAAAACAAGGTTACTAAGTGCTAAGATTCTATCAGGTTTAATTTATATACAAAGAGTATAAGAAGTTTCAGTTGGGTTTCAATTATTGTATTATAGTACCATAAAAAACATGAAAGTATTTTATCTTATTAAATTGGATAACTTATCTAAATCAGAAATTTTATAAGAGTTGTTTCAGAATGTAAATTTATAAAAAGGGTTAATGGATAGAAAAGAGATATTAAAAGATTGAAGATGTGAAAAAAATTTTAATATAAAAGGTTAATAGAAACATAAATGTTTCTAGATGAGATAATCTCTGTGTGGTAAAATAAAAAGTTGTAAAATTCCATTTAAAAAGATTTTGAGGAAACTAGACTTACTTTAAAAGCTTAAGAAAGGAAGAAAGAAAAAAAAAAGTATTTGTACATGGCAGATTGAGATAAAGCTTCTTAATGGAGTAAAAAAGGCCTGTAGTTGAAGGGCAGCCATGTAAACTAACATTAAGTGATTTAAACAAAATCTAAGCCTCGTTTAAAAGAGTGAAGCTGTAGGTGGTGAAAAAGTACATTTAAAAGTACAGTATAGATGATAATTAAAAGGCTTTAAAAGGTTAAATTGAAGGTTGTTAAGATGCCTTCATGACAGAGGAAAAAAGCATGAAAATGGGAAGATAATAGGATAAAAGATATTTAGATAAAGAAGACTAAAAATTTGAAGTAAAAAAACTTTAAAGACAGAAGTATAGAAAGTTAAAAAGAAAAAAGATAAAGAAGATGAAGAAAGATAGAGAAGATGTAGAAAGACAAGAATTTTAAACCCACAAAGTAGAAACAAAAAAAAATAGGAGGAAAATAACAACTAAAGGTGTATGTACAAACCTTAAAAGAAAACTAGAAGATAGAAACAAGATAAAAATGGTTAAAAATGTCAAATAAAGGTATTTCAGATAAAAAATACAAAAAGCTAAGGCAACTATTAAATACAGAGATTCAAGATAGAATTAAAATGTACTCATTAAAACAAAAAGAGGGAATTGGAAAGAGGTATATATCCCCCAAAGATAAACTTAAAATAACACTTATTACTCTAAACTTTTTTAAAATTGGATTCATCAGGACTTAGTGCTGCGGAAAGACATATGTATCCAAAAAATGTATATAAGCCTAAGGTACTTTGGAAAGATATTCTAACAGGACAATGGAAAGGTCCTGATCCAGTGATTGTCTGGAGTTGGGGATCTGTTTGTGTTTTTGCACAGGGAGAACAACAACCGATTTGGATTCCAGAGAGATTAACTAAAACAATTTCTACAGATCAAAAAGAAGATGATTTGACTCAAATCCATAACAGCTGATATCCAGAGCTCCAGCTTGGCCATTCTTACATCTGTGACAGTGATTAACTAGGATGCTTTTTTCAATATCTATTTTATTATTGCATTTTTCCCACATCATAAAGTTCTATTTTATTTTTAGAGCTCATACAAACCTAGGTTAATGTTTTTCTGATCAGTTTTATTTTTTGACTGTGGTGTTTTTAAACATTACAATGGAGATTTCACCTACGTAAAGCTACAAGGCCTTTATTATTGTCTTATGTGTTGTACTCTTGTGTTTTGTGTTGTATGTCTGTGTGTGTATGTCCATATTTCATGTATGAGGAGCGCTCATGAAAAATGGATCCGAATTATTATTATTATTTTTTTTATTCACGTGATTTAAATGGTTTAATTTAAATTAGCTAAACAGCCGTTAAGGATTGTTTTTAAAGGAGGTTAACAGATCTGTTTGCTTACTTTCACCTTCCTTTTCATTATATTTAATAATTCTTTTCAGGATAATATCTCTTTAGCATCATTGCCAGAATTCTTATCTTCGTCCCAGTGCCGGTGAAGACAAAGATAAAACCAAACTACAGCTTCTATGATAGCTATCACAGTAAACTGTATAAACTGATGCATCAATGAATATAACTCAACAAGTAATGCTCAATCAAGGAGTCAACTTACTTTGGGAGGAAATGGACTTTGGGAGGAGACGGACATATTGATAGATTCCTCCGCTTTGAACTGCTTGCAGAACTTGCCTGGAATATGTAACTATCGTTTGGTGCAGCGAATTGTGGTAATGCAGGCATATCTTTGCTGATGGTGTCACCAGTGATGCAATTTTTATTTTCTTGCCAGCGCACCCCATGTTAATTGTGGCAGTGCTGGTATATCTTTGCTGATGCTGTCACCAGTGATGCAATCTTTCCAAAGGAGCCGTCAATTGGCTTGGTGTCATGCATTTCTGTATCCTCCTCCTTTCTGCTAGTGATGGTCTAAAATTTGGGGGCCAATGGCTATATGCTGGACCGGTAGTCAGTGATGAGTATGATCCAATTGCAGTGGTATCAACCTAAGACAGGAGGCGGACGCCTAAAGGTCATTTTTCCAATGACGGGTAAGAACCATATGTTGAATTGGACAACCTACCAGGCACGGTCCTTAAACCATATTAACCTCACTCTCCCACTGGCACCAAGGCCAAATTTGGGGGCCAATAGAGGTGAGGCAAAGAACCCCCCCCCCACTGGTGCATAGACCTTTCCACAAGTGTGGCTGTATGCTGGACTGGTAGTCAGTGACGGGTATGATCCAGTTGCAGTGGTATCAACCTAAGACAGGAGGCTGACGCCTAAAGGTCAGTTTTCCGATGACGGGTAAGAATCATGTTTTATTGGAAAACCTACCAGGCACGGTCCTTAAACCACATTACTTGTTGTTTAATTAATCAGAAGTGGGGAGATGCTGGGAGCCATTAATCAAGTAGGCATGACAATTTCCTTGCCAGCGTACCCCATGTTGCTTAGTGGAAGGACTCGTGGAAATAGGACATTTTGCAGTGACATTGCATGTAAGGTGACCATGCTCAAGGACCAGGGCGTATCCGGGTTTAGGGCGTTCCCGGTTTAAGAAGGTTATTCCTTCTGGGAATAGGGCGTATCCTGCTGCCTGAGTTCTCCTTGAGTTCTCACGGGATTCAGACAGTATTTTTGGAAGACAGAAGCCTAGTGGCAGTGTGGATTTGGGCAGAGAATGTGGATTTCCCCAGAACATGTTTGTAGAGGGCCAGTGTGTGATCGGGAATAATTGCTGTTTGAATCTACAAAGCTGTGAGTGGCTCGTGATTTTGTGCCCAGCCAGACTGCGGCACTTCTAAAATTAGTCAATATTTTGAGATGACTTTCTGGCTGGAGGCAGAAGACAGGAATCATTTCAGAAGAATTGAGTCAGCTCAGAAATGTGTCAAACCCAGCTGGGCACCCAGCTCAGTAGTTCACTGGTCACAAATATCTGCAGTGGCCTCATGATTGGCAGCCTTGCACAAAGAAAGATCAACCTTGGTGCTTTCCCAGTTTCCAGGTAAGTAACATGGGTCTCAGTCATTGGGCGCTCACCTGCCTTCCTAAAAAACCTGCAAAGTCACTATCCAGTTGTTCATTCTTAATAGTTGCTGAACACTCTGTGCTTTTCAAGGTGAAATAATAAATAAATAACAGCATCATGACTGCTCACCCCAGCCTGCTTGTTTTTATGCAAACAGAGTAGATCTGTTTCAAAAGGAGCTAAGTGGGGCTGGGATCCTGGCTCAGTGGTAGAGCACTTACCTAGCATGTGTGAGGTCCTGGTTTGAATCCTTAGGATCATATTAGATACATAAGTAAATGTATTGTGTTCATCCACAAGTAAAAAATTATTTTTAAAAAATAGGCTACGTGTTCTGTCTTGCTCCCCAAGTGGTGCAAAAAGTCACATAATCTTATTAAGAGAGACTCATGGAAGGCACAGGCAGGGGGCACCAGAAGGAAGAATTTCACAGCTGAGGAGGGTCTTATTCCTGGCACTCGGGACTTTCTAGAGCGAAGAAAAAGAACCCAGTGCCTACCTGGGAACCATGCCCTGGCAGCAGTGGCTGGGTCCCCTGTCAACCAAACTAGATGGGTTTACAGAGGGTTTCTCGAGGTCCCCAGTCCTGGGAAGGCAGTGTCCCTCTCTTGGTCTTTCTTCTTCTTTTAGGTTGCTAGGGTCTAGTGTTGGCACCAGGTGAGCAAGTTGCCTTGGTAATCTGAGCTCGCCCACATAGGGTTGGGAGGACAGGCCTCAGGACAGCAGCGCCTCACAGCAGGGAAAGCTGGAGCTCCCAGTCCCCTCTGTGGAGATGGCAGGAGGCCTGTATTGACTGCGGACTGTGCTCCAGGCTCCATGCACCGGGCCTCGTCCCCAGATCACTGGGCTCCGCAGGTTCCAGGGCTTGGTGGTGTCTCTTGCACTCTGTTCTAGGGCTCTTGCTTTTTGCTTTCATCACTGTGAAGGGACCAGCATTTGAGCCTGATTTCCTGAGGTTTTGGGTGCCGCCTGCTTTTTGCCCTGGAGGCCAGGCTGCCCAGATTTTGGAAAGGACCAGAGTGCAGCATCTGCTCCCTGACACTGAAAGTGCCTCATTGGGAAAACTGACTCCAGTATGGAGCTCCTGGTCCTGAAGGGATCTCAGGGGACATGTGAGTTGGGGCATGGCCTGCAGAATGGGAGGAGTTGGCAGACCTTAGGCCAGGTGACAGCAAAAAAGCCCCACAGTTTTCTCTCTGGGCTGGCTGCCAGGCACTGTAAGGTAGGGACACCTGTGGCCACCTGTGGGAGATCAAAAGGATAAAAACAACACCTCCAGTCCCGGGATGGCAAAGCCTAACAGAGGGGCATTTTCTAAAAGATGAAGAGATGGAAAATGGTCAAAACTAGTACATTTTAAAGTTGAAATGAAAGCTTGCAAAATTTTGGGACAGTATTTTTGTGTAACTTGTGCCTAAAGAAATATTAGGTAATTGACTCCCTTCTACTTTTTTAGCTTTTGCTTTTATTTTATTTTAGCAAAGAATCGGTTTTGTCAGCATTTTCCTCAGGAGCTGAGCATTACCCACAGCAAGGAAGACAAACTAACAATTTTCAAGTTGATCTTGACTTCATGTCTGGGATCTATCACTTCTAAATGTACAGGAAAATCATTTCTTGCTGTATTTTCCATGTGTGATTTCTTCCCTTATCTTCAAGGACCCAGTGATATTTGTTTATTGGTTTCATAAGCATCTATTTAAATGTAGTTTTTGTATGAAATACTCTCAGTTGCCACAGGACATAATTTTTCAGAGAAAGCTGCTAGTGGCTTCACTTTCCAAGAATGTAAGTAATTTCCTTTCTTTGATTTCAGAGAGTTGATATTACACAGCGTCTGTACTTTGTGGGGACAATTTTCCAAGTACATCTGTCATTAAAAAGGCTTTTGTGTTTCCTTCCTAAGAGCAGTGCATAAATTTAAGCCAAGCAATGTTAAAAGATAAGAAGTTTTTCAGCATGTAGAGTATTATAAGACTACTGTAGAAATAAATTTTAGCAACCAAGATCTACTAAAAGCCACCTCCAGATGGTACCCAGACAAGCTTATCATTCATGCAAATGATCATTGGTCAGTTGCTTTGTAGCTGAAACTTTAGAAAGCATATGTACTGAAGCCATAGTAATATTATTTTAATCATCTAGAATACATATGCAACTAAATCTGTTACATACTCATCATTGTGCTGCTGTTAACAAACAAAATGTCATGTGATTATGCAACACAATATTATATATATATCATTTTTTTTATTCACTAGAAATAGATCCTACAGTCTATGACTTAAGGTTTCTGTTGTGTGCTCTCTCAAGGCAATTATCTGCATCTTAGTCACCATGAATAAATTTTAAAATAGAAAAAAATGTACCTCATCCTTGGGAGTAACTAGAGTTACAGGAATGCATCATTAGGTGAGTTTGTATACTCAACTTTAAGAATGTTACAAAATAGCCATGTACATGGTCATGCACTTCAATACCGGTGATACAGGTTTCTGATGCTTGAGGATCAAAAGTTTTAGCTTAGACTTGACAACTGAGAAAAACCCTGTCATAAAACAAAAAAGAAAAAGATCTGGGAGTATAACTCAGGAATAGAGGAGTTATAAGTTAAATTCTTCATATTGCTAACTAAGTTAGAAATATGAAACAAAAATATGATTAAAATTAATACTATTAATATTTTATTATATTGACTTCTCTCTAGCTGTAAATTCATCATAATTTTGCACAGGCATTAAAACCAGTGTTCTAATAGAAAGCAGAGAAAGCACAAAAATTTTACAGGATGAATTATATTTTCAAATTTAATCAAGTTTTGAACTGTAACAAATTGTATAGATAAAATGAGAATCAACAGACTCCTGATTAAAATAATATTTCCTCATTATGTGTCAAAACAAGTCCAATGATTAAATATTAGGAAAAAAGACACCATTTAAGATGGGGTGATTTTAACAGCTCTCTTTCTGTTTGACATCCCAATTCTGCCTTTGTATGAACTGAAAAGAACCGGTATGGTGATGTGTTTCTGTAATTTCAGTGATTCAGGAGATTTATGCAGGGAGATATCACATTCAAGGACAGCTTCAGCAACTGAGTGAATACTAAAGAAATCAAACAAACAAACAAAAAAAACCACGACTGTGTTGGGCAAGGTGCACACAACCATAATCACAGAAATATAAGAAAATGAGGCAAGAAGATGGTAAATTCAAAGTCACCCTCAGCCAAAGTGAGATCCTAGACAACTCAGTGAGACTCTGTCTCTAAGTATAATACAAAATAGGGCTGGGGATGTGGCGCAGGTTTAATTGCTCCTGACTTCAATCTCTGGTGCAAAAAATATAATAAAATTAAATGGGCCTGGAGGTGTGACTTTGTGCTTAATTGCCCCTGGGTAAGATCTCTGGTACAAAAGAAACAAAAATTCTGCTCTTTTGAATAAGTGTCACTATCTAACATCCAAGAGAATATGAAAATATTGATAACTCACGTAACCTAGAGGTGGTGAGTTTTGGCTTCGAGATAAGGTAAAGTTTAACTTGAATTCCAGTAAAGTTACTTAGCAAATATTCTTGTGAGACTTAGCAAATATTCTTTCACACTGAACACCTATGTGAACCTCATCTATTGTAAAAGGTACAATAATCATAAATGCCAACATGTAACAATTCTTCAGCTTCATTTATATACAGAAAGTAGAAGATATGTTTTTACTCCTACTCTAGAAAAATGTAGAATGTGTTTCCAAAACTTTGAATATGGTCTCTTATTATTTTTATGAATTATGTAATGCTGTTTGGTATGAAAGTGTATTAGTCAGGTATCTGGTCAGGAAACATTTGAATGTTTTCGTTTTTTGCTTTCAGAACACTGATACCTCCATGAGAACAAGCCCACAATACTTTATTAATCATGAGTTATTTGGGGAAAAACCATCAGGGCGTTTTATTGGCAGCCAGATTATACTCTAAAGTTCAGTGTATTTACCAACCATCAGCTAATCATAAGCAGCAAAGATTCCAGGTGAAATGAGCCTAAATTGATGACCATCCCAAATATGAGTTAATAAGTTTTAGAATGAGTTAATTAGTGACAGATAATTAGTTAATTTATTCACTATAGGCTGGATGCCAGGTTTAAATCACATGATGTGCAGAGGTTGTATGAAAAACAGCAGTCATCTTATAGACAGTGATTTATTTTTTCTTCATTAAAATTTTGTTGACTCTCTTAGAAAACTGTATTGAACTATAGAAAAATATTTATAGACATATATGCCTTTAATTATGAAAATATTCTCCCACTACCTTATAAATTTGGTATGAATTTTAGCAAAATTATGAAAGCCAAATATCTCAGTCCTGCCTCTAGGGTCAGGTAAAATTGCAAATAAGTTTCCCTTTAATGTATTTATATTGTAGAGTCTGGGGTACTGAAAAATCTGAAGACCTTGCACCATCCACCTCCTGTGACACCAATTCTTTACGTTTGCCATGTGGGATCTGAAATGGGAATGGATCTGTTCTTAGAATCTAGTGAGAAATAATGCCCACATTTGTACAGTTCTGGGTTGGAGATGCCAGCTTTCTCAATTTGCACTGTCTCTCCTGTTTTTTGGCCCTGTTAGAATATGTCCAGGAAGTGTATTCCATCACCTAGGACATAAAAATGAGTGGTTAAGGCCTTTCATCTTGCTGATGTCAATGAATCCATAGCTCTCAATGTGAAATTTGTATACAATAAACTGAGATATGCCTGAGACTTAAGAAAAAAAATAGTGAATTTTAAGATGGTTTTCCAAAAGTGCATGTATGTATTAATAAATTCATAGTGTCAAGCCATGATAATATATTGAATATAGAGTTTTAAGTTGCAATTTGTTTAAGGTCTTATTTTCTTCTCCTTCTCTTCCTTTTCCTCCTCTTCCTCCTCCTCCTCCTCCTCCTCCTCCTCCTTTTTCATTTAAGGACAGAGTCTTACTCAGTTTCTTAGTGCCTTACTTTTTGCTGAAGGTAACATTGAACTCACAGTTCTCCTGCAACCACCTCCTGAGCCACTTGGATTAAAGGTCTATGTCACTATGCCTAACTTTTGTTTTTCATTTATAATTTGAATAGAAAAAAAATTAAAATTATACTTGTCTCTTTTTAGTGGTGAGAGATATGAGGACGTTGATGCCTAAGGAAATTGCTAATGAGTTTAAACCTCAAGCTTTTTTTTGTAAGACCATTGAACAGAAAAGTTAAATAAAAATTTAAACTAACTGTGATATCATTTACATAAATTAAAATATATACATATTTATTCACAAATTGCTTTAACTTTTTAAACAGTGATAAGTGTCAATGCACTTCTGTCTGGGTTACGTCCTATTATTGGAAAGAAATTCTCACTCAATGTAAATCAACCCAAGTAATTTAATGCAATTCACAGCAACTCAAAATAATAATAATAAGAAGAAGGTTAGGGGGATTCTAGAATTGTGATGCACACCTGTAATATAAGTTACTTGAAAAAGCATCACAGGAAAGAATTTACTCTCTCTCTCTCTCTCTCTATATATATATATATATATATATATAATATATATATATATATATATACAAGTAGTGAGGGTACACAAGTCTAATACACAGTCCCTTTTTTTCTTAAATTTTTATTTGTTGCTTTAGATGGATATAATATCATTATTAGTTTGTTTCTTGTTTTTTTTTTTTTTTTAATGTGGTGCTGAGTGTTCAACCCAGTACCTCACACATACTAGAAAAGCACTCTACCAGAAGATTCTGACCCCTTTTCTTTGTTTTTGAGGGCTTGCTATCCTCTCATGTTTTTAATTGCTGGACTCAGCAGTTTTAGATGTGCTTCTTTTCACATTTTGACACCATTGTCAGCAGATCCAAGATCTTAAATTAGATAGTCCTTAATACAATGTTTCTCATTTTGACTTCTTAGTTAAAGATTAGTTTCCAAGTATAGGTGGATGCAAACTATTATTGAATTAAATAGTTTTTATTTGAGTTTCTTTACAAAAGTCTTTTTTTTTTTCCCTTAGGTCACTATGTTCTCAGGTTAGAGTATTAACAGGAGATGCTTTCAGTTTTCATGGAAAATATAATTTTTAAAAAAAAAAAACAAAAAAAGAATTCATTGAATGAATACTAATGATTTTAATGGAGGAAAAAGGAAAATTGACAATAGTAAAATCATATTTAGGATAGAATAGAAAGAAATCATAATTAATAAAAGAATAAGTGCAAATCATGCGGAAAGATTTTTATAAATTTTAAAATGCCTTTCCCCCATAAGACTGCAGAACCATCATTGGATGATGATAGCAGCATAAAATATTTTAGGTTCTAAGGTGGTTACTAAAGAAAAAGAAAAATGTTGATGACTTCAGAAGTTCTTTTTCTTCCTATAAGTTTTTTTTTTTTTAATTTTTATTACTTTTAACTTGGTGGTGAGATACTGAAAAACTTCCATGGCCCAGGGAGAATTGCCTCACCTCTCCACCTCCTATGCCCTCCACCCATATTTCTTTTTTTTTTCCTCAGTCCACCTTTGCCCCCTCCTCTGCCCTGTCCTTTCCCCAGTGACAGGACTTGGCAGCGGTCACTGTTGGGGAGGAGGAGGGAGGGACAGCCTTGCTCCCAAGCCCCCTCCTCTGCTCCAGAAATGGTGTGGTCCAACTCTCTCGGCAAGTTCTGAGATGAGGAAAAGGAGGGGGAGGGGTGGAGCAGGAAGAGGAGTAAGAGGAGGAGGGGAGGAGGGTGGGGAGGAGAAGGAGAAGGAGGAAGAATAGTGGAGGAGGAGGTGGAGGAGGGGGAGGAGTGGAGCAGGAGGAGTTGCTAACAGGAGGAGTTATAACAAGAGAACTTGGCTGCTGCAGCCTCAGCTACTGCTTTGGCTGCGAAAGTCAGCGCCCTGGGCACCCAGCACGGAGGGACCAATAACAGGAGCCAGTCACCGCGCCTTCCCCAGGGGCTGCGAGGGCGGGTGGGAGGTAGGCAGGGGCTCCGCATCCCCACCCAGGACTGTGAGTGCCCACGTGGAGCCCCGAGGAGACCAGCACCCCCAAGAGGGCTGTTTCTGGGTGCGGGCACCGCTGCCTGAGTGTGCCTAAAAGGAGAGCTGCATCCTGGAGGCGCCATGGAGCTCCGGAGTTGGGGTTTGGGGTGGGGAGGGCGGGAAGTGGAGGGGGAGAAGCAGAGTCCCGGGAGAGAAAGGAGGCGCTTAAGCACCTCGGGAGAGGAGTCCCAGAGCACGAGGCGGGGGGAGGCTGCAGCCCCTGGTGCAGGCCAGAGGTGAGCGCCGAGGGGGCTGGGCGCAGGTGCGGCCCCCACTGGAGAAGCGAGTGCATGCCGCCCAGACTGGTGTGGTGTTGGATACAGCCTAGGCTCCAGCTCTCCCGAGGGCAGTGAGGGGAGGCAGGACTTGGAAAGTGCTGGGGGTGTGTGAAGGTGAAGGGGAGTGTCAGAGGCAACCACCAGCTGAGCCTCTAGAAGGAGAAGGAGGAGGAGAGGAGACCCGCCCCACAGGCAGCCGCCCTCCTCAGCGCCAGAGGTGGAGAAAAGGGGCGCCAGACAACAAGGGCTGACAGGAAGGAGCTGTAGCGAGTAGGGCGGTGGAGGCTCCGGCAGAGCAGGCCAGTCTGCGGATGAGAGCCTGGTCGGCAGCGGTGGGGGCGCGAGCCTGGGGCAGGGAGCCAGAGCCAGGGGTGTGGATGGGGGCGGGGCCTCAGAGGCACCAAGTTCGCTCCCCCATGACTTAACTTTCTGGGTGGACATGTGTGCCAGAGGTGCGCTGGGGCCAGCCGGGGCAGGAGGAGTCCACCCATATTTCAGCTCAAAATTGTATTCATGGAGTTGTTAATGTCTAAAAAATTTTGCTTTATGAAAAGAAGCAACTACTCTCAACCTATGTTTTATTCATTGTAATTAAATTATTCCTTTGAACATGGAATAAAAAAAGAAATTATTAAATTTATTTGAAGACATCAGAAAAACATTTGGTTATGCAGTCTGCCTTCTTTAATATGACTTGCAAAATTGAAAACTGCAAAGGGATTCTAAGTCAATAGAAAAATTTCTAAACTTTTTAAAGGACATTCATCTCAAAATGTGGTTTTAAAATTAGGCACTTCACCATCTGACACAGGAAGAGAAAGATAAGAAACCAAATAAAATACTAGCAAAGTCTGACAGAAACTCTCTTTCCAAAATTAGACTTTTTAATCTTCACATGAGAGACTCCATTTTCTACAGAGGGCTTATTTTTTAATATAAAGACCCCCCTCTCCTCCCCACTAAACTTAGAAAATTACACTGGTTTCTTGGGGCTTCTGTCCAAGTTTTTTCCTTATGAACCACTCACATTTCTGCAAACCTCCTCTAAATATTGTGAGAGATAGAAGTGGCTTTTTATTAAAAAAAGTAGTAGTGATTTAGGATTCTCAGTGAAACCCCTTAGGGCTTTATTGAATCATGTCAACAGCTGTCAGTAGTAATATGTACTTTGCTGGCAACAACATAATGCATTGATATGTATAAAACAATGTTATAAACTGGATAAAAATATGTTTTTTTATAATTTATATGCAGTCTTATGAATAATACAGAGCTCTTTGTGAGCATTATGTCACTGTAGATAATAAATTTACCTTGTTCTCTGGCCTGCCAGGAGAGTTGTAAAGCAGAATATATTGGTTCACCATTGTGATAATAAACAATTTTAGTATGTCAGTAGGTTCTAGCTAACATTTACTTCTGAGGTATTAAAAAATAGTGTGCTCTAAATGGTTCTGGGAGTGTTTATACTGGCTCTGACTCTCCTGGGTAATGTTTCAGTGAGTGATATGATCAGATAACAAGTGGCACTATTTCTCAAGTATTGATATTGTGATATCTTCTGTAGTTTTATTGCCTGGAGTAGCTGATTTTTTCTTAACTGGATCTATAGTTCTTTGTGTGTATTTTTAATATGATTTTTAAAAGTGGTTTATAAACTTTTGTACATTTTCTAAGCGATATCACCCTTCTTTCTCAGTTATTTTTGCATGGATTCACTTTATTTAAATAACATAATAAATAGTACTGTTTTTTCATATGTCCTCTCTGATGCATCTCAAATAAATTTGCATACCCCAAGACCTTAGCAGATTTCTATACACATTATTCACTAGAGAAGCAGTAGTTACTTCTGAAATCTATATTGCTCTTTTCAAATGAGGTCTTGCAGTTTTTTAAAAGTATCGGAAATAATTATAATAAACTTATTTCTAGTTAGCATAGAGTAAGTGCCTGATAAATATTTGTGAAAAAGAATGAAGAAATAATAAGAGCATTTATATAACCTGTACAATATGGTATGTGCTATTTCATGATTTTAGCTACAACTTATTGAATATTATAACAATCTTACTATGCTGCATTGTTAGTAATCCACCAAACATTTTTTTCAAAAACACTTTGAGGTGTGTTTTTTGTCAACTATTATATTATGAAGGAATGAAGCTCAGTAAATGAATAATTCGAAATACGTACTTGCTTAGGGTGCCTATCATTCATTGTTAAAAAAACCTTTAGCTATATAAAATTTTTATACTGTATATACCATTGTTATATAATGGAATTTTAATAAAATGTACATTAATAATTCTGAAGTCTTTCATTGAGTCTTATATCAGTTTATGAAATAAACTTACTACGTGTGATTTCCTCAATTCTAAGTGTCTTATGTTTTAAGAAACTGTATGGACAATGCAAATTAAAGTTAACATACTAATATCAAGAGCAGAAGCACCACAGGAAAGATGAAAACAAAGAATTGGGAGATTCCACCATTATAGATTTAATTTTCTCAACATCATTTAAATGTACCTAACCCACTATTGATACCAAAATTAATGAGCAAACTCTTCTCATGATGACTGTGCATAATGCTATTATATAAAATGAAAACAAGCAAATGTGTCAGAGATGCATTTTACAACATTAGTTGAAAATACAGTTGATTAATCAGTATCTGTGTTTTACCCCAGCAAATACCTTCTCAGTGTGCAAGATAAATGGGTAAAAAAAAATCAAGTAAAATTTATGTTAAAGACTAACAACTATTTTTTTTTCATGAAGAAAATGTTAATGTCTTTTTGAAACAACATGTCAATAAACTGTGCCCTATTACATAAAGAAAAGCAACAATTCTGGTAAGTTTTTTCATTTTATTCTTTGAATATGCCAAATATTCCTTAGCAAACTTCCACATATATTGTTTAATTTCACAGGTGTAAATTATATCTGGTTTTCGAGAAATTGCTACTTATTTAATATAAATTTGTTGAGAAATTATTTCTGCATGTGCTGATAGTGAAATATAGTGAGGAATGGAAGTCATTTAAAGCTCTATAAATTGAAATCCCAGAATGGTGGAAGGAAACTGTATATAATCATGAGAAACATCTTGAGTATTATGAATTTGTTCCAGATATTTATTTCTCTTAGTACCTACTTTTCACATAAACAAGTGCTTTTAAATGAAGCTTACTATTAAATATCATAGAAAACGCCATCAGAGAAATCAGAAGAAGAAATTTAAAAGAGAAACAATCAAATCATAAACATCTGGTTGACTAAGAGAAAGGTACTTCTATTAAAAGGATGAGCAGAAAAATTTATAGCAATTTGTTTTTCTAAACCAGGGATAAAATTGACTTGCTAACTCAGGATAGAATCTAATGAGTAAATCTTACTATGGTAAGATAAAAATAGTATAACTACTCAACATGAATATTGGCCTTTTCAAAAAAATATTAGGGTCAAAACCAATTTGGTAAGATAGTATTGAATATTTTATATCAAAAAAGGCAAAATATTTAAAATAATTTATTAGATGCATGTAAAAAAAAAGTAGTGTCCAGGCCTGATGTGGTGGTACATACCTGTAATCCCAAATAACATGGAGGCTGAGGCAGAAGGATCGCAACTTCAAGACCAGCCTTGGTACCTAAGTGAGACCAGGTCTCAAAACTAAGTGCCAAATAATTTTGTATATATATATACACATATGTATGATAAAGCACCCCAAGTTCAATCTCCAGTGCCATATAAAATAGTACTTTTCAAAGTTTACACCCAAATCTGCAGCCTACACTCTATCTGCAACTACGTAAAGTTTTAAAAGGAAATTAAATTTAGCCATACCTACTAATAGTTGTCTAAATATATTGATCATAATCTTGAAATATAAATAGAAGCCCCTCCACAATGTTTTAGGTGTTCCCATTATTTTTTTTTTTTTCTAATTGCAATGAGAGAGGCAGGAAAACCAATTTAACTTATGGGGCCAATTCTTTTTCTTCAGGCCTAATCAATCAAATATTACAAGGATTTAGCGTTTAACTGATTATCATTTACGGTATGTGTTCTGTGATTTCTTTCTTAATTTACATTGGACACCTTATTATTTCTGAGTATCAGCATCTGTACAGGCCACCACATCCCACTCTATTTTTTAATAGTTACAAGTTTCTGTGTTCATGCTTCCTCATTTAGTTATTCTCTTTAAAAAATAATTATGTGTTGCATTCTTTGTCTACAGAAAATTTATGAAGGTTAAAAATCCATAAGCACTTTCACAAATTTGACTTTAAGATACTTTTCATCACAAAACACACACCAGAAGTAAGAATGATTTATTTCTCTAATTAATTAGCCTTTCTGACATTCAATATCAGGACATGAATGCTGCTTATGGAGGGATGTTCATACCATCAAGAACAATCAATACTACTTTATTCTTTCCCACTAAATTTAACAAAAACGCACACTTTACTGTGTTTCATATACAGAACTTGGTTTTCCATTATTTGTGTTTAGTGCGTTTTTACTTTCTTTTTTCATCACTCTGTTTTTCCTGTATTTTCTAATATTCATTTTTTTGTGGTGAGAAAAATAGACCACTAGAATCTTCTAACTTTTTCTACATTCAATCACTTGACTACTCACTAGCTAATATTTCTATTAAACCATCATTTTAAAGGTAGGACTGAGGTATGCTAAAAAACTATTTTCAAGTTCTACTGCAGAATAAGCATAACTTTCTTGAGCTCTGCAGTTAGAGCCACTGTTTCTGTCCACAAACTCTGCTCCTCTTTTAAAAATTTTTTCTTCTATATTGAGTAACTCTCTTTGAATTGAAGCATGGAAAACAGTTTTTTAGATTTTTATTATTAATGAAAATCTATTTTTATTAATCATTGATGAACAATCTACTTCCTTTTATAATATAAGTTTGAATACTATTTTTCCTTTAATTTTGTGGGTATTCTGTATTTATCATCTATAATCCATCATTAAGGATAAATACTTGGGTTTTATTCTTGCTTTCATGAAGCTGACCATGTTTTTTTTTTTATTTCAGGATATTTTCTTTGTTTTAAGCATGGCTACTTCAGAAAATCTGGAGATATATTAGCGTATTTAAATTTTATTTTCTTAATTATTGCATTCAATCAAAATGGAATATTTCCAGACCTAATTTTCTTTTCAGTATATACATGTAGGAAAATGGATAAAATTGGGAAAATAATATATCTGTTTTTTAGACCAAAAACAGGCATAGCAGGAGAGTGAAACCATAAGCAATAAGTGCAGAGTGGTTAGGCGAACTATCACTTTATTTTAAAAATGAATCTTAATAAGTGCATTTGACAAAATGCTGTTAAAACTTATGTATAAATGTGAAGTAAAAATAATCAAAGTATACCACTGTAAGAAATAATTGAGATCTGGCACCTGAGAGCAGACTGTGGGGGAAATTTTATGTTATGATAGGAAAGAATCCCCCACTTTCCCTTCACCCTCTCACCCAGGTAACCTCACCAGAAACCACCAAATGCCCAGAATAAAATGTTTTAAGTTCAATAGTCACAATTTTTCCAACTACAAAAAGCAGTTACAATTCAACTGAACAAAGAAGCTAATGTGCAAAGTTAAGGGGATGTGAGACATCATATAAAAAGTTAGGTTAAAGATAATTCTTTTTTTGTGTGTGTGTGTGTGTGTGTGTGTGTGTGTTTTGTTTTGTTCCAAGGGTGTGGCTATTCCTTGGTCACCTGAACTCATCAAAGAAACTGTTATTTTGATGAAGTGTTAGTGGGTGACCCACATTAAAATCAGACAAATATTTAAAAAAATTTAAAAAGTCTATTAATCTTCTTGAATCAAATGTATGAAATATGATATGTCAAGAGCTTTGTAATGTTTTGAACAACTAATAATAAAAAATGAAAAAAAAATTAAAACGTTGCTACTTTCTCCCTCTACATTTTATTTTTTAAATTATTTTTTTAAAAAAATATTCATTTTTTGTTTTAGGTGGACACAATATCTTTATTTTTTATTTTTACATGGTGCTGATAATCAAACCCTGTGCTTCGTGCATACTAGGCAAGCACGCTACTACTTGAGCCATATCCACAGCCCTAAAGTATCTTTTTTAAGTTTTGATTTTTATTTTTTGTCCTGAAAAGTAGACAGTAAAACAGCTTCTGGAAAAATTTACAATCAACTGCATGAGGCTCTGGGAAGTTGAGAGGCTGAAGCAGGGCTGGGAGGAGCAGACTGCAAGTCTGACTAAGGAGCAGACTTCCCTTAGTCACTGGAGGCCAATTTAACTAAAAAGAGACAAAAATCAATAAGTGTTTGTAAACCAGGAAATGACACAGATTATCAAGTTAGTATCAGTTATAAAAAATTCATATAATCATGAAAATAGAGAAATCATGAACAGGATTAGAAAAATAATTGATGTAAATTTTATTTTTAGAAGCTTATTGGTGATACATAAAAATAAATATTTTAAATGGAAGGCAGAGAGATATGCAAGTCTTATAGTACTTCATAAACCTTACTTAAGTTACAAAAGTATAATCAATTGATAACTTCTACTTATTTTAATCTCTATCTTCCTTGGCATTTCACCTGAGGTCACACTTTCAGAGTGTGACCAATAACTAAGCAAATAACTAACCAAGAAGATAGTCACTGAAGTTACACTTTTTCTCAGAAAACCCCAATCAATTTCAGAGCAAAGGTTTGATAAAACACTTCTTCATTTCCTTCTTTGGGAAAAGGCCTCTTTTGCAAATCAGATAGAAGAGGAAATTGGACAACCTCTATCAAAATATTACTATAAATAAATATTAGTTATCTTCATTTAGAAGTAAAGTGAAATAAAATAACACCATTGTACAGTATCTTTCAGGATTACCCTTGAAAAATAAAAAAAAAAAAAACTCTTTCTAAAGAGCATAATACTTGGCAGCAATCCTGGGAGAGCTGGTCTCCAAAATTTTTTTTGGACATATCTGGAAAGGCATCTCAATTGGAATCTGCTGGGAGCCATCAGCCAAGTAGGTATGACAATCTCCTTGCCAGCTTACTTCCATGCTGTCTGTGGAAGGACTTCTGAAAGGTGACCTTGCTCAAGGACCAGGGCAGGATCCGTGTTTAGGGTGTTCCCCCTTTAGAATAGGGCGGTTTAGCATAATAGGAGATTAGGGTGTTCCCCCTTTAGAATAGGGAAGTTTAGCATAATAGGAGAGTAGGGTGTTCCCCCTTTAGAATAGGGCGTATCCTGCTGCTGAGTTCCTCTTGAGTGCTTAGGGTCAGACAGTATATTTTGGGAGACAGAAGCCCATGCGGAGTGGATTTAGGCAGGAGAGGATTTGGGCAGAGAACGGAGTGGATTTGGGCAGAGAATGTGGATTCCCCCAGAGCGTGTTTGTAGACGGCCGGTGTGAGTTCGGGAATAAAGAATTGCTGTTTGAATCTACAAGCTGTGTGGAGACTCGTGATTTGTGCCCAGCCAGACTGCGGCATTTGGTGGCTCGTACGCGGAACGTCTGAAACTTGGAGGTAAGTGAAATTGTTCAGCCCCTGAAGGAGAGCGAAAGAATGGGTGAGCATTTCAAAAAACAATGCGTTCTTGTTCTAATTTATTTTGTTTTTATTTCAAGTTGCCTGTTCCTAGAACTTTCTCAGGCAAACTGGGGAAAATGGTTGACTCAAAGTTTGAAGTTGTTCGCCTCCAAGGAAGAGAAATTGTTAGAGAAAGGAGGCAACCCAGTAAGACCAAGAACAATTAGGGCATATGTTGATACAATACAAAAATGTAGCCCATGGATTTTTAAAGACAAGTTATTAAATATATCAATGGGACCATCATGGTATCCTGTAGAAGGATTTTTCTTCAACAAGAAAGAGATGGCTAGTTCTGTTTACTACAATTGTCTAAGATCTTGGTTTTTACAGACATCTGAGTAATTTACAAAGCTAAAGTGTTAAAATATCAACCACTAAATATAAAATCAAGTACTCTTTACTTATTAAGTTCCATAAGGTAATATATTTAATCATTATGTGTGTTTTCATAAATTGGTGAATGGAAAAATGTTTAATAATGCTTTGGTCTGTGTTTTTGCTAAAACAAGGTTACTAAGAGTTAAGATTCTATCAGGTGTAATTTATATACAAAGAGTATAAGAAGTTTCAGTTGGGTTTCAATTACAGTATTATAGTACCATAAAAAACATGAAAGTGTTTCATCTTATTAAAGTGGAGTAATTTGTCTAAATCAGAAATTTTATAAGGGTTATTTCAGTTTGTGAATTTATAAAAAAGAGTTAACGGCTTAAAAAGAGATATAAAAAGATTAAAGATGTGAAAATATATTTTAATATGGAAGGTTAAAAAAATGTTTCTAGGTGAGATAATCTCTGTGGTAAAGTAAAAAGTTGTAAAATGCCATTTAAAAAGATTTTGAGGAAACTAAACTTACTTTAAAAGCTTGAGAAAGAAAGAAAGAAAGAAGAAAAAAGTATTTGTACATGGCAGATTGAGACAAAGCTTCTTAATAGAGTAAAAAAGGCCTTTGGTTGAAGGGCAGCCATGTAAACTAACATTAAGCGATTTAAACAGAATCTAAGCCTCGTTTAAAAGAGTGAAGCTATAGGTGGTGAAAAAGTACATTTAAAAGTACAGTATAGATGATAATTAGAAGGCTTTAAAAGGTTAATTTGAAGTTGATTAAAATGCCTTCATGACGGAGAAAAAAAAAAAACCCAGGATAATGGGAAGATAATAAAATAAAAGATATTTAGATAAAGAAGATTAAAAGTTTGAAGTGAAAAATTTTAAAGACAGAAGTATAGAAAGTTAAAAAGAAAAAAAGATAAAGAAGATGTAAAAAGAAAAGATGTAGGAAGATAGAGAAGATGTAGGAAGACAAGAATTTTAAACCCACAAAGTAGGAAACAAAAGAAAACTAGGAAGAAAAAAAGCAACTAAGGGTGTATGTACAAACCTTAAATGAAAACTAGAAGATAGAAATAAGATAGAAAATGGTTGAAAATGTCAAGTAAATGTATTTCAGATAGAAAATGCAAAAAGCTAAGACAACTATTAGATACAGACATTCAAGATAGAATTAAAACGTGCTTATTAAAGCAAAAAGGGAATTGGAAAGGGGTATATATCCCCCAAAGATAAACTTAAAATAACCCTTTTTACTCTAAACTTTTAAAATTTGGATTCATCAGGACTTAGTGCTGCAGAAAGACATATGTATCCAAAAAATGTACATAAGACTAAAGTACTTTGGAAAGATATTCTAACAGGACAATGGAAAGATCCTGACCCAGTGATTTTCTGGAGTCGGGGTTCTTTTTGTTTTTCCACAGGAAGAACAGCAGCCAATTTGGATTCCAGAAAGACTAACTAAAACGATTTCTACAGATCGAAAAGAAGATGATTTGACTCAAATCCATAACAGCTGATATCCAGAACTCCAGCTTGGCCATTCTTACATCTGCAACAGTGATTAACAAGGATGCTTTTTTCAATATCTATTTTATTATTGCATTTTTCCCACATCATAAGGTTCTATTTTTATTTTTTGAGCTCATACAAACCTAGGTTAATGTTTTTCTGATCAGTTTTATTTTTTTTGACTATAGAGTTTTTAAACACTGCAATGGAGATTTCACCTAGGTAAAGCTACAAGGCCTTTATTATTATCTTATGTGTTGTACGTTTGTTTGCACATTTGTGTTTTGTGTTGTATGTCTGTGTGTGCGTATTTTATATATGAGGAGCGCTCATGAGAAAATGGATCCGAATTTTTTTTTTTATTCACGTGATTTAAATGGCTTAATTTAAATTAGGTAAACAGCTGTTAAGGATTGTTTTTAAAGGTGGTTAACAGATCTGCTTGTTTACTAATTGAAATCAGGTAAACAGCTGTTAAGAATTTTTTTTTTTAAGGAGGTTAACAGATCTGTTTGTTTACTTTCACCTTTCCTTTTTATTATATTTAATAATTCTTTTCAGGTTAATGTCTTTTTAGCATCATTGCCAGAATTCCTATCTTCATCCCAATGAATATAACTCAACAAGTATGCTCAATCAAGGAGTCAACTTACTTTGGGAGGAAACGGACTTTGGGAGGATACGGACAGATTGAAAGATTCCTCCCCTTTGAACTGCTTACAGAACTTGCCTGGACTATGTAACTATGTTTAGTGCAGCAAATTGTGGTAATGCTGGCATATCTTTGCTGATGGTGTCACCAGTGATCTTTGCTGATGGTGTCACCAATGATGCAATTTTTCCAAAGGAACTGTCAATTGGCTTGGTGTCGTGGCATTTCTGTATCCTCCTCCCTTCTGCTAATGATGGTCTAAATTTGGGGGCCAATGGCTATATGCTGGACCGGCAGTCAGTGACGGGTATGATCCAATTGCAATGGTATCAACCTAAGACAGGAGGCTGACGCCTAAAGGTCAGTTGCCTAAAGGTCAGTTTTCCCATGACGGGTAAGAACCATATGTTGAATTGGACAACCTACCAGGCGCGGTCCTTAAGCCACATTAACCTCACTCCCCCACTGGCACCAAGGCCAAATTTGGGGGCCAACAGAGGTGAGGCAAAGAACCTCACCCCCCCACTGGTGCATAGACCTATCCACAAGTATGGCTGTATGCTGGACCGGTAGTCAGTGACGGGTATGATCCAGTTGCATTGGTATCAACCTAAGACAGGAGGCTGACGCCTAAAGGTCAGTTTTCCAATGACGGGTAAGAGCCATATGTTGAACTGGACAACCTACCAGGCACGGTCCTTAAGCCACATTACTTGTTGTTTAATTAATCAGAAGGGGGGAGATGCTGGGAGCCATCAGCCAAGTAGGTATGACAATCTCCTTGCCAGCTTACTTCCATGCTGTCTGTGGAAGGACTTCTGAAAGGTGACCTTGCTCAAGGACCAGGGCAGGATCCGTGTTTAGGGTGTTCCCCCTTTAGAATAGGGCGGTTTAGCATAATAGGAGATTAGGGTGTTCCCCCTTTAGAATAGGGAAGTTTAGCATAATAGGAGAGTAGGGTGTTCCCCCTTTAGAATAGGGCGTATCCTGCTGCTGAGTTCCTCTTGAGTGCTTAGGGTCAGACAGGATATTTTGGGAGACAGAAGCCCATGCGGAGTGGATTTAGGCAGGAGAGGATTTGGGCAGAGAACGGAGTGGATTTGGGCAGAGAACGTGGATTCCCCCAGAGCGTGTTTGTAGACGGCCGGTGTGAGTTCGGGAATAAAGAATTGCTGTTTTAATCTACAAGCTGTGTGGAGACTCGTGATTTGTGCCCAGCAAAAGACTGCGGCAGGAATCATGTCCAAACAAAATTGCTATTACTCTGATCATAAGATCTAATTAGTCCAGTCAAATTAAACAATTTAAAAACAATGCCTCCACTTTGGGGTGAGGGATTTCTGGCACCTCCCATGGTTCCACCATGGCTCTGAGGGTCCTCTCTCTATCATGTGTGATAGGTTCCTCTTCCCTAGCTTTTTCTCACATGAAGCACCTGGTTTCTGGGTAGTGTTGTTTCTGCATGCTACCATTTCTTAAATAGCTTTTTTGTTACTCAGGCTTTGTGTAACATATTAAAATTAATAATTAAATAATGATTAATAATTAATTAAAATTAATAACTAATTAATTAAAATTAATAATTAATGAATGAAATTAATCTGACATTTTAGAAGAGGAAGAAGAAGAAGATGAAAAAGAAGAGGAAGAAGAAGAAGAAGAAGAAGAAGAAGAAGAAGAAGAAGAAGAAGAAGAAGAAGAAGAAGGAGGAGGAGGAGGAGGAGGAGGAGGAGGAGAAGGAGGGAAGGCTACAGGCTGAGGAGATCACAGGAAGATTGAACATGCAGCTGAGTCAGAGCCCATTCTTAAAGGCAACCCTAAGGAACCTGTGATGAACCATCATATTCACTAATAGAGGTAGAGGGGTTTCTTGCCCTTTCTCTGAGACAAACCATGTAATATTACCTTAGTCTTGTCTGTACTATATATAAAGTTATATAAAGCATAAAAAATAAAATGAAGACCTGTGATGTAGAATCAAAAGAAAGTACAATCATATCAAGCAGGTCACTGAAATTCCAGTATTGGAGTCAGAAGATACTGCTTCATCACAACCATTGTCAATTTGTGAAGAGTTAATACAAGTATCATAAAAATGAAAAAAAAAATTATTTTGAGAGAGATTTGGAAACTTGAATTAAATGATAATAAAATCAAATAAAAACTGTAAGGCCTACATGTAATTTTCCACATGGTTGAATTTGGAGTAGTTTAAAAGCTGCAGAAAAAAAATTACAAGAAATTCCAAATCATGAGACCTTCAAAGCCATGTGCAAAAGAAATATAAAATAGGAGAAGGGCATAAATAGTTGAAAAAGCATATATGTGATAAGGCAAGGCTCATTTGTGGAGGAGGAAGCCCCAGGCTTCATGTGCCTTGGAAAAGTTTATCTTCTAGGCCAGTACCCATCCTGGCCCAGCCACTCCTCTGCCTTTGCTGAATTTGTTTATTCTCTATTTAGTTGTGTGGCATTGTCCATTGATCACAAAGTTACCACCTGAAATTCTCTCCTCTATGTACACTTATTCCCTGGGATAATTGTGGGGTGAGTTGTGGCAGAGGGGTTGCCTTGTGTCCTCTCAGCTTTGTGGAGTCTTCTTTTGTTTGGAGCCACAGGGATTCCTTTGGAGAGCTACAGAAGTACAGACACACACCCTGGTTTTCCTGTGGACTTGATGCACAACATTGAGCAGGTGAATCCAATCATTTTGTCTGTTTCCCTGATTTTTAATGTAAAAGTGATTGCATCTCTAATTGTGAGCAGTAGAGTCAATCACCCTGATACCTGGACCTTAGCTCCAGTCAGTGAAACAAAAATATCTGTGGAGTACTCTCAAGCATTGGATTTATTAAGCTTGCAGGGAGGTTCCTAGATGTTATGACTAGTATAAGATAAATGTTAATGGACCTAGGCCCTGAGTACATATCATACATTTGTATTCTGGCTTTTATATATTTATAGAGGCTTGAATAGTTTCTTTTTTCTTTGGTACTTGGGATTGAACTCTAGGGCATACAACCACTGGGTCATATCCCTGGTCCTACTTTGTATTTTTATTTATAGACAGTGGCTCACTGAGTTGCTTAGCACCTCAATTTTGCTGAGGTTGGCTTTGAACTCACAATCTTTCTGCCTTAGGCTCCTAATCTGCTGGGATGGCAGACATGTGCCACCTCACTTAGCTTTAATAGATCTTTAATTTCTCTCCTTAGATCTTTAATTTCTCTCCTATTTATTTATCTTTAATAAATGCTTCATAAGCCAGGGGGATGACAGGCCTTTGTATTATTGCGTTGTGGGCACCCAGCTTTAGCTCTTTAGGCAAAGCCTTGAAACACTTAGCAAAACCCTGTTTAAAAAAATACAAAAATAGGACTGGTGATGGGGATATTGCTCAATGGTGAAGCTTGCTGAATTTCAGTCACTGGTACCAAAAATGTCATTTAATTGAGGACATTGTAATTATTATATTAGTATGTTCAATTGTGACCTATACATATGTGGGCATAACATCTTTGACCAGTCTCGTTTCTCAATGCCTGAATCATCTCTCTTATCCTCTCTTCCATCAGTGTAAGCTCAACTATTCTTTCTCCATTTTTTTTGAGATCCACTACTTTTTTCAACTCCATTTTTCCTTTTACCTTTCACAAATGATAAAAAAGACTTGACAATTGACTCTCTGCATCTGATTTATTTCATTTAATTTTATGTTCTACAGATTCATTCATTTCCCATAAATGATATAATTCCATTCTTGTTTATGGCTGAGTAGAATGAGTAAAATTGTGAAAATATATGTAGATGCTATTTTCTGGGGATATCACCCGCCAGCACACAGGACCTTCAGGGTCCAAGCTCAGCCTGCCATTGTGTGAACCAGGGAATGAAGATGGAGGAAGCAAAAGGTCTCATGTGAACCATTTGAGGTCTTCCAGTCCATGGTTCTTACTATTTGTACATGCACCAACCAGCCTGGTAACTTCCAGAGTGTCCTTTATTGTCTGCATTGATGACTAACTTATCTCAGTGGTCTGTTTTCAGTACAGTTTTGTTCTCAAAAGGAGGGAGTCAATGTGAAGGTAAAATCTCTTGATTCTCCAAGTGTCAGATATAGGGTTTGGCTCCTTCCCTCAATTCTTTCCCTTCTGTCCATTCATGAAACTGCCTTTATCTGCTTTACAATAGTCCTCTCCTCATGTGACACGTTTGTATTTATTCTGCCATGAGCTCTGGTTGGAGGTAGGGAATCTAGATTCAGAGCAAACCTGGGCCCACTGGCCACATGAACTTAATTATTTTATTTATTTATTTTTTCCTTTTCAAGGATTCATGTTTCCCATGTTGTGAAGTGGGATTGACAGCTTGTAATGGTGACACTTAATGACATCAAGAGCAATCGATTACCATGTTCTGGACTATTGTTTTTGAGAATTTTATCCCTGACCTCTTCACTGGCAATAAGAACTCCATGAGTTGAAGCCATGTTTACACCCATGTTGCAGGACAGGAATGCTCAGCTGTGTTGAGTTAACTTGCTTAAAGTCACACTGCTAGAAAATGCAGCTTCGTTGTTGCTGTGGGGACAGAGGAAAAAAATGCACAGATGAGCATGGTAAAGTGTTGGCACATAATGATCAGGCCATAGAGCACAAAAGTGATGTACAGGTGCAATGGAAGGCCTGGCTCTAACCACGATACAGGCAGGGCCCCTGAGGAGGGGAGAGCAGAGTCCAGAGTGCAGTGTAGAAAGAGGCTTCACTCCTATCATAAAGAGGTAGCTCAGAGAGTAACACCACAGGAGGACTGGGCCTGCCATGAAGGGATGGGGCCAAGTTTGTGGTTCCCAAATTTGACATGTAGATGTGCGGAATATGAGGATTGGGCTTGTTGGAAAGCCCCAAGCTCCTTGCAGTTGTATGTGCATGTACATAGGCACATACATGGAGGGACACTCAGAGAGTTGATAACCTGTGTAAAATTCAGGGAAGAGTTCATATTGAAGGAACAATTGAAAAGACAGAATTATCACTTTAAATATATTTTAGTCCTCTTGGACTCCTGTAAGGGAGTACTAGAAACATATACCTTACAAGCAAAAAAAAATTCATTTGTGTACTTCTGAAAGCTCAGATGTCCAAGATCAAGTTTCCAACAGGTTTATTGACTATTGAGAACTTGCTTTTTTATAGACAGATCTAATTTGAAGGTTTGTGTCCCCTTGGGTAACTTGGTTGAACTCCTCTCCTTTAAGGTGATGGTATTAGAAGGTGAGTCTTTGGGGAAGAGTTGAGGTCCTGAGGCTGAAGACTTCATCAGTGGAATTAATGTTCTAATGAACACTGCTACAGGGTAGCTAGCTTCTTCCACCACATAATGACACAGCCAGAAGCTTCTACCCATTAGAAATAATCTTTCAAAACATTGAGTTGCCTAGTGCCTTGATCTTACACACTGTGAAAAATGAGTGTCTGTGGCTTATAAACCACCCAGTCTACCATAGATTATTTTAGCAGCTTGATGAGAGAAAGAAAGTACAACATCTCTGTCCTCACAGGATTAATTGAGAAGTTTCTTTGCAACTTTCTTTTAATAAATGACAATAATCCTATTCCATGACTTAATAACCTGCAGGATCCCACTTTTGTCTGCCTAGGCTCATGATAAACTACCCCAACATTAAAATACATACTCACACAGGGTCTAGGACTGGTCATTTTCCCCCAGTGTGTATAGCTAAGCTTCTGAAACCTGAAGCTTAAAGTAACTGTCAAGTCCTCTCTGTGTTCTTGGCATTAAACTTTCAAAGAATTCTTTAGTGTATATTAATAGTCAAATGTATGTATTCACCAGGCTGCTCACACTAGATAAGAAATGGCCGTTGCTCTTGTAAACTTCAGCCTAATGGAGAAAGCCTAAAACTCATCTTGTCCCTTGCTGTGCTGACACTAATCATTGCATATGAATCCTGTGATCCTTTATTGCCAATTACTGATCAGTAAATATTACATCACAGCAAGCATTGCTACTTTAGGTAAACATTTTGTTCACACTGGAGAAAAGATCCTGGAAATCATGCTAGCTTAAGAAATTAATTAGTCACAGAATAGTATGGTTCATGTTTGTGTTGTCAGACTATTATCTGTCTGTTGGTGCTTGATTTTAGTCCTTTGATTTAATTCTATGTTTTGAACAAGTTTTTTTTCTTTATGTGACTCAAATATCAACCCATGTTAAAATGCACTGAAGACTCACTTATATTCAATCTCCACTAATCTTTAAACATTGCCCTTTATGAACAACTGATTTAATTGTTTCTAGTATATATTCTTAATATTTCCTTTTCTTTTTGGTAGGAGGTAATAACAATAATATGTTATTATGTAAATTTCTTTCTTACCCAAAAGGGACTGTTCCTGTATATGCTTTCTGCCCCTTATTTTTCACTCAATGAAACAACCTGGAAAACACTCCACATATGCAAAAATCTTAACTTTCCATGAAACAGATACACGAAAGTTGGAACTAAACAAATGATGGACATTCAGGCTATTTCTGAATTTCATTACTTAACAATATTTCTATATTGAATAGCTCTCGAAATCTATTTTATATTCTTGCAAATGTACATCCAGTGTTCATTCCTGCAAGAAATATTGCTTTATCAATGGCTATTTTTTATACTTTCAAACAATAAAGCCCAATTCACTGTAGGGTTGCAACATTTTTCTTTCTCCCAGCAGGTATACAAGTTCATGCTTTCTGTAGATGCCCCATATAAGATGCCACATTTTGGATATTCTGTGCATTATCACAATGTGCTTGTACTTTCTTTTTTTTTGAGAGAGAGAGAACCATATCCTATTTCTGTTATTTTTTTTTCTTTTTACGTATGATTGATACCATGTCATGGTTACAGAAGAAAACAGCAGTGTCCTACCCTAAATAAACCCATGACTTGGTGAGAGTTCAATACTGACTACAATAATTTCTTCCCAGTACAAAGATTACCAAGGTTACAATGCATTTTGTTTTTTTGTGTCTTCCACCAAATTGATCTATGTAATCTAAGTCCTTACACATATGGGCTGAGAGTTTTAAATACTGTTTATTTATTTTAATGTTCATGTATTAAAAGTGATAACATCATTTATTTTTTAGTTAGAGTTTTATCTATTTATTGACTTTTAGAAAGACCTGAGGACATAAGCCTTAGAAAAAAGACTTCCTGGAACACCCCCGATATTGAAAATAAGTGCCTTAGAAAGTAATACATTGGTACAATTGTTCAGCATACAGTAGTGAATACAAGATCATGTTAGGTCACATTGATGATGGCAGTACAAGAGAATGAGAATCAAGCATTAAAAACATGTAGAATACCCACAAGGAACAAGGAGTCACAGGCTCTAATGTGAGAATTGATGGTTCAACTTTGCCAAGCAGGAGCTTCTGGGGCTGAAGGTGATGTAATAGAGAACACTCAGTTGGCAGGTGGTACAAATGGAGAAGCACCCACCAAAAACTTGTTAAAGTAGATTATTAATTTTTATTTGATGTCATCTACAAAATTATAAGACAAAAACATCTGTAACTATGAACTCCATAATTATTAGCAAACCTAGATGTATTAGGGCCAAGATACCAATGGTACAGTTCTTGGGCTAGATCTTGTGATACAAAAGGAATGTGAAGTTTCAGAAGAAAATTATGGTGTTAGCTAAAATCTCAAAATAAACTTTAGAGGAAAATGTTTCTTTTATTAATAAAATAATATAGTTTCTTGATCTTTTTCATCTTTTTTTATATTCCATATTAATAGTATATATCTTATGAGAAAATTAAGCAGAAGCTTTTGTTTCAAATAGTGTCATCTTCATCAATCTCAGCCTATCCTCTTACCAGGGATGTATGTGGATTCACCCAAAGCACATTTTTCTCACTTCAGTTATGAAGTCCCTCTAATATCCTCCAGGTGCCATTCCAATATTATTACCAAATTATGTCTGAATTATGTAATGGTAGTTGTGCTCCCACTGTTCATAGGCTTTCTTATAGATTCAGAATTACCATATATTATCAAAATAGTTCTTGATATAATCTCATATTGAGGTTTTATGTGGTAGTGTGTTACTTTGATACCATCTTTCTCTTCTTGATTAAGCAGCAGGAACATATTGAAAACTCTACAATTTTCAGTGAATTGAATTGGAATGATTGAACAAAAGTAAAGAATCACAACCTTCTCAAAAATGCATCTTAATGTAGTAGGTGTGCACATAGATGTATTTTTTTAGTGCTGTCTTTTGACATTTATTACAAGAACTAATGCCTTTAGTAAATTATCTAATATGACACTGAAAATCATGCCCTATTGTGATTTTTTAAATTTGTGTTTATAATCTTTTATTGAGTTAAAGTGTTATCTTGATGCTAAATCTGATCATTGTGTATGACATATAAGGAGCCACATTACATATATTCTAGAGCTGTTGTGTATAAAAGAATAACAAGTATCAAACATGGATGGGTTTCTGAAATAAGAAGTCCTCAGTAGAAATGCTGGCCATTATGTTGTAAGTGTGCAATTCCTCATATATGTGATTTAATAGATTGAAATCTTTTCTTTTAATAATGGCTACTTATGTTTTTGCTTAAAATTGTTTTCATAATGTTAAAATATTATAGCAATATATGTAGAAAGCTCTTTGGCAGTATTTTATGCCTGTCTTTGAATCCTCAATGTAGCTGTCCACCTTGCATATATGTTTTTATTATGACCAGAAAAAATATCTTAAGTGACCAAAGTCCAGGTATTGAATATCAGTAGGAATATATTATTATTGTCTTCTCCTCAATCATCTGGAATAAACGTGGTAATTAAAGTCACAGTTCACATAGACTCAAAGTCATTTTATTGTAAGGTTATTCATTAAAGAACAAGAATTTGGCCCAAGCTTAAAAGATGAACTTCCATAAAATCCCAATATTCATCTGCTTGAAGGAAGCAAAGTATTTCTTCAGTAAAAAACCACACATAAAATTGATACAGAAAATTTGATGTTAATCTGATAAAATATTTTCTATATAAGGCATGCTGTGTTTTAAGTCAAGTGTCTGAAATAGTAGGTATGTACTTTAAATTGTTTCAAGCCACATATTAAAAAATACCAGGCATCAGGGCTAAGATTGTGGCTCAGTGGTATAGTGTTTGCCAAGCACATGTGAGAAACTGTGTTCAATTCTCAACACCATATAAAAAATAAAATAACAAAATAAAGTGTAAACAAGTTTTGAAAAAAAAAAAATAGCAGTCATCAGAAAACCATGTGAATGAGGCTAATTCGTTCCATGACTCTTTAGACCTTTTAGATATAAAAGACAGGATAGTAAGAAAAACCAAAATAGTAAAACATTTATGAACACAGGATACCATTTTAAAATCTGAGATGATGTAGATATTTTGTTAAAACATCAAAGAGTTGATTTCTGTTTATTTTAATATTTAACTGGAATCTACTATTTGTACTTGGATATGAGACCCATTATTGTAACACAACATGTGTATATAGTGTGTGATTATCAGATCAGGGTAATTTTCATCTAATTAAAATTATTATTCTTTCTTGGAAACCTGCAAATTTCTTGCTATTTTGATTTGTTTAAGAAGTTATTATAGAATGTAATCACCTTATTGTGCCATAAAACCTAAGAGTAACTTTCTGGTCTTAACTGATTTTGGAACTCCTTACACACAATCAATCTCTTTCTCATTCTTATTCATAAATCTGGAAAGCATTTCTGTTTCAGTTCCAGTGTAATCTACTTTTTAGGTTTAACACATAAATGCCACATGCAGTATTTGTGGGAAAATAAATGTCATTATTAGGAAAAAAATATTATCCTCAATTAATATTTTAGGAAATTGGCATAATTCTTTGCATTCACTCATTTAGTGTTTTGAACTTGTCTATAATAATAAATCTGTAAAAAGAATAAAAATATATAAATCAAATATCCATGTTTTCAAGATTTTATGGGTCACATTTGGTCAATGGGAGTAATTTTTGTGACATCTATTTTTATAAAAATGGCATATGCTAATTCTTAAAAAATTATTTATAATAAGTGAATATATTATATGTATGTTTTTTGATTGTAAGTTTAAATAGATCCATGTTACCATGGAATAAATAGCTTTAAAAATTGTATTAGAGTTGGCTCAGTGGCACAGGCCTTTCATTCCAGTGGATGTGGAGGCTGAGGCAGGAGTATTGAGAGTTCAAAGGCAGCCTCATTATCTTAGTGAGTCCCTGAGAAACAATTTAACCCTTTATCAAAATAATAAAAAAAAAGAAAAGGGGACCCACACACAGTGGCACACACCTGTAATCCCAGTAGCTCAAGAGGCTGAGGCAGAAGGATCAAGAGTTCATAGTCAGTCTAAATAATGGTGATGAACTAAGAAAATTAGTGAGACTCTAAATAAAATACAAAATGAGGCTGGTGATATTGCTCAGTGGTGGAGTATCCAAGAGTTCAGTCCCAGAAGGGAATAATCAAATAAATAAATAAAGGTGTTAAGATGAGGCTGGGCCTGTGGTTCAGTGGTAGCACAATTGAATTGCATGGTATGTGTGAGGCACTGGGTTTGATTCTCAGAACCACATATAAATAAACAAAATAAAGATCTATCAACAAAGAAAAAATATTTTAAAAACTGGTGATGTATCTCAGTTGGTAATCACCCAAATGTACTCACCCTGTACCCCTTCTCTATCTGGGATGACCACCCTAACACATATGAAAGAACAATATATCAACCTGGTCACCTATCCAGCATTTCTCCTTTAACAGCCCATGAGGACCCATTCCTCACTTGATGCCCATTCTTTCATGCCACCGTGTGCCTATGCACTGGGCCTGCACTAAGTTACCCGAGCACAACTGGTTGTTAAGATCCAGGTGCAGGTCTCACTAATTCATTTCACTGTGACCTTATATTTTATAAAATGGGTTTCTAATAATTCAAAAAGACAGGTTTAAGGCTGAAAGTTCAGTTCAGTAGTAAAACGAGTGTTTCCCATGTGACTGGCTCTGGGTTCCCCTGCCACGTGACCAGCGTGAGCTTCATGAGAGAAGATTTGGTGCATAAGAAATTGCTAGTAGTTTTAAATTAAAGAGACTCTTATTACCTTTAGCACAGCTGCAAGACGGCTTCTCCTAGTTCCCGCCTTCAGCCACCTAATGTGGTGGCGAGGTTTACAGAAGAGACTAGCTAGAGAGGAAGAGCATGCCAGGGAGTGAGCTTTTATTGGGGAACAAAAAATTCAAGGGAAAATCTGATCCAATGAAGAATAAGGGGGCAGCATTCCAAGTTCAGGGCTGGCAATTGGGTCTGCAGGTCAGTTGCCAGGCACGGCTCAACACGGAAAAGCCCTCAGACCTGGGAAAGGGTGGGGAAGGCTTTTTAACACAGGCTGTTTAAGCACCTCTCACCCAGGCAGGGAGGTAACTCAAATCACGTCTAAGGATGGCCTCCCAGGATCCAACTCCAGCATGTAAAAAAGAAAAGCCAGGCAGACCTGGTGGCACATGCCTATAATCCCAGTGACTATAGAGGCTGAGGCAGGAGGCTCAGAAGTCTAAGGACAGCTTCAGCAATGTAGTGAGGCCCTAAAAATCTTAGAGAGACACTGTCTCTAAACTATAAAAAGAGTTGGGGATGGTTGTTCAGTGCTTAAGCAATCCTAGGTTTAGTCCCAACAACCAAAAAACAGAACCAAACCCAAACTAAAAGTGAAAATCAAACTGTATTCCCCAATATTCTTTGCAAGTAGGGGTCTCTATGATTATGTGCTGGCCAAGGAGATATCAGTGGAAGCCACTGGGCCTCTAGGTCTTTGTTTTTTTCCTTCTTTCCTTTCCCCTGATTGCTGTATTGAATAGATTGCAGAATGAAAAACAGAAAGGGTTCTCGGACATGATGGCATAGCTGGGTAGCCATAGCAGCCCAGAATACCAACCACTGGGCTTTTTTGATTTTTAAGTAAAAGGAAATCTTTTTCAGTATTTTTTGTGTATACTTTTCTAGTAGTGGAAAGAGAGATGCATTGATTTTTCTGTTTTTTTTTTAATTTTTTTTTTTTTTTTTTACTTTCTGTCCATTGTCCTCCTGTACAAAAATAATATAGGCCAAGAGAACCAGCCATCTTTGTCACCAATTATTAATCAGGTCTCTGGGGATAGGAAAAAACCTCGATTTTATTTAATCTCAGCCCTTGAGGCAGAGTTAGGCCTGAATCATCTCCAGGATCTCTCACCTGCCCTAGAATATTCTCAAAGAGTGAGTATCTTTTTTTTTTTTTATGCCAACACTCAAGTCCAGAATCTCAGGGCTCTGAAGGCTCCCCTGAGAACTGTTCCACAACAGGCTAATGCTGATTCCAATCTCAATTCCTGCACTTATGGACCATTGGGAAAGTGATTTTAAGCAAGCCTTATTGTTCCCACTTTTGAAGTGGGTCTTCTCCAAAAAAGACTTGAATTAAATGAACACAGAAGGAGGAAGCCAGGGTCCAAGGACTGAAGATGAACACTGCCTCCAGAGAAACCTAGGATTTGTAAAAAAAATTCAATTAAAGGTAGGTGGCAGGTAAAGTATAGACCTTGACATAAAACAATAGCCTGACAGCAAAATGTCAGGTGTGGGAATGGACATATGTGTGAGAGACTGACTTTTCACAGCCTCCACAATAGGTGAAAATGAATGCTAAAATTGCAATATATAACATAAGAAAAAGAAACCACAATTTTCTTTTCTTTACTTGTTTTTTGTAAAAGGGTTAAAACCTAGAGGCACATACCACTGAGCCTCATCCTCAGATTTTTTTAATCTTATTTTTAAACTTTTGAGACACATTGTTAATCACAATATTAGTGTATTCTTATATCAAACAAGAAATTTGGTCACAAAATAAATATGTCATGTTAGCAAATACTTCTCTTTTACTGATTTTGTTTTTTTTTCCTTAAATTCAAGTGAAAATTGTTTATTTTCATATTTAATAACTTTTTTATAGTTTTAGCCATGATTTTATTTTTTTTTATTTTTATGTAGTGTTGATGATATAACCCAGCACCTTATGTGCACTAGGCAAGCATTCTCCCAGTGAGCCACACACCCAGCCCACATTTAACCCCATTTTAATCAAATTCTTTTCATTCTTTCTACCCACCCTTGCTTTTTTATTTACCCTCTAATCTGTGTGACTAAAAAGGCCTGAGAAATGATACTACTTAATGTTAATTCTGGTGTTTGGGGCACTGGGTTTTGGCAAGATTCCTACCATTTGGCCAGTTTTCCAGTATTCTACTGTATATTTTGAATTCTTTATAGGAGGCTTTAGCATTGTTGTAGAACAATGCAAACAGTTTCCCAAAATATGGCACTATTTTTGAAAGATTTGTGGACAATGAATGACATGATGAGAAAAGAACCTGGCATGGTGTGGTTGTGTGATTCTGAGAAGACACAATTTTCATTGTGAGGTCACAAATGGTGTTCTTACTTATTATGTCCTTCCATTTGTTCTTTAGCATACTTCAACTCATCCTTCAATACCTACTTTAATGTGAAGAATTCATACTCTCAGCCAATACCTATACCCAGCCAACCAGAATTCTTCTCTGAAGACTAAGAATCTGAGCAGAAACAAAGCAACAGCAGAATGGCTTCCAGTGTGCTCATATCGCAGTGGGGTCCTGGAAAGACTATAAAGGGGTTTGGGGCACTGAGATCACCCTGCAAAACCCAGCTCCTGGTTTTACTGAATTTTGCCACCAAGGTTCCCTTGACCTCCCCAGTATCATCAAGAGCATTTTTTTTAAAAGCACCCAGTTCAGTTTCTTCAGCTTAAAACCCAAGTCCCCAACTGCTGCCTATCTCTACAGGATTGAGTCAGGCTGTCAGAATAATCAATAGTTATACATAAGTCATTATAAAGAGGCTTTTTTCTGAGACTCAACCTTGAGAAAGATGGCCATGATCAGACACTTATGCTTCCTCATTCTGAGATGCCTCAGACTGGCTGAAGAAGAGATCACAGATGACTCTTGTTTGCCAAGTATCTGTGCCTATCCTATGCTGAAAGAGTAAAAGAAGGTGCTAAAGGCCACAGAGCTAAAGACAGAAGGCCATGTCCTTGCAAACATGCTTTTTAAATTCTGCCTGGGCTCTTTCACATATAGGGCATGGACCTTGCTAGTGGCTTGCCAGTGCCTCTTCTGCATCCATAATACAATGATAGTTTTGAAAATGTGCTCATGTTTATGCAAATAATGTATTATCATCAGCTGAATTTTGTAAATGGAGATACTCTGACTTAGGTTAGCAGAGTTTTCAAGGTCAAACATTAAAGATGTGGGATTCAAAGGTGACCAGAATCCAAAGGTAATTGTCCCTCTGATCTTGGGTGGAGCCCATTGAAATAAAGTGGAGAGGATCTAGTTGGCCTTGAATGTTGAGCAGAGCTGGTGAGGCAGAGTCAGGCTGAGTGAGGGGAGCCCAACCCATAAGAACAGTGGGTGGGGAGGAGACAGGGGAAGCATGTGGGAGGCAGCACCCAATCCAGCACTCCTTAGGTGAGCACAGCCTAGGAACCAGGAGCCGCAGTGGTGCAGGAGCAGAGGGCATGGTGGGTGTGTCCACAGGAGGCAAATGCAGTCAGGTGAGGCATCATGAAATTCTGTCAGGAGACACTGTGGACCCATTGGGGAAGCAGAATCTTTGGGCTCTGAGATAGAAATGTGACCTCAGGGTCTGTTTCATTGGGGGTCTCAGTTTTCCCTCTTACACACTGAGGCAATTGAGGGAGGCTGAAGATGCCACAGCACAGTCTTTCTTGGTTTTCCCCTCTCATGGGATGCTGTGCACTTTCCATATTTCAGGTTGACTGGGTCCATGGGTTTTCTAGAAGAGGTCCTGGGGATATCACCTGAGACACTTTGTCTTTGGGTAACAAAATTTTACTAGCATGTTCACAGAGACTTCTCTTAGTGCCTGCTGTGTACATACTGAGACCTGGAGGTCCAGAGAGGGTAAGTCTGTGATGCGGCCATAACTTGCTGGAGCCTAGTTTTGATAGCACAGCCCACTTCACTCACTCACTAAATCATCGGAAGTGTTTGCTAGTACCTAGACAGTGAAAACAACATAGATGGGGGAGGAGGCCTTAACCCTTTCCAAGGGCGACTTTGGGGAACTCACAAAATCTATAAAGTAGAACATGATACGATGCCTGCCTCTCAGCCTGGTCCAGTTTCATGATTCTCTGAAAGGCAGTTTGGCATGGATGGGGCAGGGGATCTATTATGACAATATTATCATTTAGTTTTATTTTTTCTTTTAAATATTTATTTTTTTAGTTGTAGGTGGACACAATACATTTTTTTTATTTTTATGTGATGGTGAGGCTTGAACCCAATGTCTCATGTGTAATAGGGGAACACTCTACATCTATGAAAAACAACAGCCTTTATTTAGTTTCATATATGGAAACATAACCCCTTGCATTTTAAAATAAAACTATAGTACCAGGCTCTGTTCAAGGCAAAGAGTACACAGACCTGTTCAAAACAGCAAGGAAGCTCTGCTCTCATTCTTGTGGAGGCTACTATTAACCTGGTCTGAAGCAAGAATTCAGGCACTAAAGGGACATGGAGTACTAACACTCTTTAGGCATCAGATCTAATGTTACCATCCATGGCAATGTTTTACCTTCTCAATTATTCTAAACCACATCCCTCACCATGTCACTTAGCTGCCCCAATCCTTTTCTACCTGTGAGATAGAGGCCGCCTTAAGGATCCCTCATTGCTAACTTCTCCAGTTCCATCTCCCCACCCCTCTCTGAGGTTTCAAGCGTTCCTATCTCATCCCTACTTGTACTTACTGTTCTGCTTACTGTGGGTACTTTCCCATTGTTATAAGTGCTAACTCCTAATTAGACACTAGAAGTCGCCAGAACTCTACTTTTGACTTTTTTTTTTTTTCTAGTGTCCACCAGAGTATCTGCCTACTTATTGACTGGCTTGGTTAAGAAACATTTTAGAAAGCCCTTCAGTATTTGTTTTACAAGCAGGTTTTTAAATTTTTTTCATACGAATATTCATTAATTGAATTATGATATTAATCATCCAGCTATGAAAGGGAGTGGTACACTAACTATCCAGTGTATGTGTGTGTGCATGAGTGTGTGTGTGTGTGTGTGTGTGTGTGTGTGTATATATATAAACATATATTTTTTTTCAAAATTTATTCAGAAGTAGGATAAGGGTTTCAATTCAGTGATGGCCTCTTTCTACACCTGTTGTTCCTGGGATGTTTAAGGAGTCCTTACTAATATTGCAGGTATTTCTTTCTCTTTTCTATGCTGTGTTTATTATAAGCCATTAAATATAATAAATATATCTCAGAGATGCCAAATGTTATCTCACCTGTAGTTGACCATTGGGGATCTCTAGGCCTAAGTAAATATTCAGTGCTTTTTGGCAAAAGCAGCTTTTAAGTCCCTCAATATAAGGAGGATTTGTGCCTATTTAGCAGAACTTGGCCCTATGGATATGATTATCAATAGAAGATATATTATATGACATGATCGCATGACTTGGTAACAGGAATAAAAGTGGTTTAACCTGATTTATTTATTTATAATTATATATTTCATAAACATTTAATGTACATATAATTATATAATTATTAAGCAATAACTTTGAATACATGTATCTTTCTTTCACACATATATGTTTATGATATTGTCTTTAGGATAAGCAGATTTGGGGATGGATTGGTGTGAGTGTAATGGTGAAAAGATCAAGGACAGTTTCTGAACTTTTGACTTGAGCACTGTAGGGTAGTTGCTGATACTCAATCCTGTATGGAGCAGAAAAAACACATGAGTCAGGGAAAAGAGTGCAAGTCTCAAAGAAGGCTTTTGTGTTGATGTTTGTGATTTCTCCTTGATTTCCACATGAACATATCTGAATATGACAGGAGAGGACTAGGAAAAAATGAATATTTGGAAGGCAGGGGAATGTGCAAAATACTTCAATGAGACTTAGCATGACCCTGGGTGTGGGTGAAGATTTAGAGTACAGGGAGCATTTCTCTGAGCTGGGGACACACCTATGTTTAGCAATGGAGAAGAAAATTATATGAAGGAGACAGAGAGTGAGGGCATCCAGTTAAGGAGATAGAAAATCAGGGAAATGTAATGACATGGATTTCTGGAAGAGATGATTTTTAAAAAGAAAGGCAGAACCTGTTGTTCTAAAAACCACTAAAATGTGAACTACAGGGTGACAAAGGAGGGACCTTGAGATTTGGTGCCATTGTGGTTTCTGATGATCTCAGTGGAGCCCCTGTCCTCAGGTGGTAGGAACTGAAGCCAAATGGAAGATTTTTGGAAAAATTCAGGTCAGCATAAGTGAAGGCAATAGCTGGAGATTATTTTTCTGATTGTGTACAATGAGATAAAGGGAGACTCAGCCAGGTGTTAACATTAATGGCCTCTGAGATTTGGGAAGAGTTTACTTCAGCAAATGTTTCTTTGTGGTTGCAGAAATCTTTTTTCTATTATCATATTTGCCACTTACACCCTAGAGTTGATTTTTTTAGAAGTAATATAGAAGCCCAATAGTCATTTCCAGAGAGTAGGAAGGGTGCTGGGGTAGGGCAAGGGAAAATTAGAAGATAGATAATTAGATATGATTACTGTGTACCTTGCATTTGGAAATAATATGTTCAATTCCATTAACGTGTGCAATAAATATTTGTTAATTATTAACAAATTAAAACTAATTATTCTATTTGATCCCTGAAAAGTAGACACTCAACACTGAGGGAGAGAGTGTCCTTTTGGTTTGTTTCCTGCTTGTGAAAAATGGTTACTGTTAATCACCTATAAAGAGAACTTATTAAATAATTTTGGAAAGAATAGTATGAATTTGAAATGTGTTTTTGTCAAAGTAGAAAGAGGTTATCTGATGGTCACTGAAATATTTGAAGCACTAAAGTCCATCCGTTGTCAAGGTAATTTATACCAGTTTCATCCTTTGGGAATGTAATATTTTCCTTATTCCTTCACTATTTGATGCAATCAAGTCACTGAATCTGCCCACCCATAAAAGACAAGGATACTAAGCTTCACATGCAGGATGGGATGCTATTCTCCTGCATTGTTTTGAACTCTTATATAAGAAATATTTATCTGTTCCCATCACTTATTATCAATGAGGTCAATAATGTTTTATCAGTAAATATATATTCATTTATCACTTTTGCTTATAATTTACTGATAATGGTTTCTATTTTATTGCTCATATTTTTTCAGCTTTCACTTTTTCAGGATTTTTTACTTTAGTTCTCATGTCATTTGTCAGGAATCCACATGTGGGACATCTTGGGAGACTCTGCTGTTAATCTTCCTTCTTTTTCTCCTACAATATTCAGGTTCATTTTTTTAAGTATTATTTATTTATTTAAGTATTTATTTATTTTTTTAGTTATTGGCAGACACAACAACTTTGGTGGTATGTGGTGCTGAGAATAGAAATCGGGCCACACGCATGCCAGGTAAGCGCGCTACTGCTTGAGCCACATCCCCAGCGCCCAGGTTCATTTTTTAATTTATCTTACCAGATCCCAGAATTATCATTTTCTCCAGGGAAATATACACATTTTTACTGGTATTTTTAGGGAAACTTGTATAATTTATCAGGACCAATGCAAAATGAAAACTTTGACTTCTTGTATAAAAGCAGGTGACCTCTACAATTGACATCATGCCACATAAATCTATTTCTTTCTTCTGTGATCTCTTCACATGTCATGGTAAATTTTGTCTTTCTTTAATTGTCCTTATTACACAATTTTAAAATTTTAGCAAGACTTCTAACATTCATCTTTATGTATGCCATATCAATTCTAAATGCAAACTCACCAACAAGTCACATTGGAGAGCTTACATATCCATGTTGTGTTCATTAATACCAAAACAGTGAATGTTACACAGAACTAGTGCAATTGTTTTTACTACAAGTTGATAACTGTGAACAATTTCTCCAGCTGGCTTGTAAATGAGTTTGAAAGAACTGGAAGAAAAATGACTGTGGATCACCCTACTTTTCCTTTCCCTTCATATTCTCAGCTGGAGAGGTGGGTAAACACAGTAAAGTACCTTGAGTGACAAAGCTGTCTTCTTTCTGTATTTGAATCTAATTCTGGTTGAACATTAAGGTGTGGCCTCCCCGGGTTTCATCATGCTCCCTTTTTTTACTTACTGGTGAATAAGACATGGTCACATTGTACTCAACTCTCTCTTAGGTACCATATTTCCTTGCCCACTGGTATTTGTGATAATGGGAATGAGAACTCAATGCTCATGATGTGGACAAATGCACTATACCTGCAGGTTATATTTATATGCTGTGTTTATACCTGTGGTCCACTGCCTTCTTGGAATTTACTTATGAAAAATAAGTAGTAAGATAAAATCAATAAAAATTATGATAGCAATTTCAGAATATTCAATCCAGGTCAGATCCAAGTTGAGCAGTAATCCTGACTGTGTAGGAAGAGCATGATGGGGTTAGACCTCCTTTCCCTGCCTTCTGCCTCCTCCTCTCTCTCCATCACCCTTCCCTCCCTCAGTTCCTTGTATCCTCCCTTCCTCCCTTGCACAATAGTAAAAACCCTAAGTAGAATACATGTACTCTGAAAACATTTAAGTGAACATTATACTATTGTAAAGTGTAAGTACAGAATTTTGCTGCAAATATCTAGATGTTATTTATTTTATGCAATTAAAATTTTATATCCATTGAAGAGCAACACCCCATTTCACCCTAACCACATTTCTTTGCAAAAAACATGCTTCTCTCTCTCCTCTCTCTCTCTCTCTCTCCCTCTCTCTCTCTCTCTCTCTCTCTCTCTATATATATATATATATATATATATATATATATATATATATATATATAAATTTAGACACATTGTCTCATTCAGTTTCTTAGGGTCTGGCTAACTTGATGAGGCTGGTTTTTAACTTGTGTTCTTCCCACCTCAGCTTCTCAAACCACTTTTATTCAAGGAATGTCCCACTGCACCCAGCTCACTTCATGGGTTTTCATAGAGATTATTTTATGTTTCAGATTCTCAGGTGATGTGTAAGTAATTTCTCTCATTTCAACAGTTGAATCTTTTCCCTGTTCATTTTTTACTGTGCTGTGCAGAAGCTTGTGGTTTAATGGAATTTTACATGTCTGCTTATGTCTCTTCCCTGTCCTTTTACTGTCATAACCAAAGGACCATTTCCTAAAGCAATGTAGTAAAGTGTTTCTTTTGTGTTTTCTTTGTATATTTTGCTCACAAACTAATGCTCTTCTTTCTTTTTTTTTCTATTTTAGATTGAAAAAATAGCAACATCATCTGCTTGTGTTGTATAGCAGGATATTTCAAATTTCTACCAATGGATTTCCAGTTTTCCCAGCACCAATTGTTGAAGAGGCTATCTTTTCTCCAATTTATGTTTTGGTCACCTTTGTCTAGTATGGATTGGTATATATTTCTTTTGATATGGAGTTTCCTTTTTCTTCCTTTCTTCCTTTTTAAAATTATTTCTCTGTAGTATAGTTTAAGGTCTAGTACTGTGGTGTCTATTGATTCAATCATTTTATTGAGAATTGCTTGTTGAGAATGACTATTGTGGCTCTCCTATTTTTTTTAAAATGAATTTCACGATTGCTTTTTCTAGTTTTATGAAGAATGCCATTGGACTTTTAAAAGGAATTGCACTGAATCTGTACAAGTATTTTGTTAGTATTGCCATTTTGACTATGATCATTCTTCCTACAAAGAGCATGGGAGATCTTCAATTTCTATCTTTGGTGTTCTGTGGTTTTCATTGTAGAGGTATTTATACCTCTTTTTTAGATTGATTCCCAAGTATTTTATTTTATTCTTTCTTTTTCTTTTTTGAGGCTATTTGTAATGGGGTGGTTTTCCTAATTTTTATTACACTGAATTCATTGCTTGAGTATAGAAATTCATTTGGTTTATGGGTTTTTATTTTATATTCTGCTATTTTGCTGAATTTATTAGTCAAGATAGTTTTCAAGTGAAATTTTTTGGATTTTCTAAATATAGAATCATGTCATTTGTAAATAGGGATAGTTTGATTTCCTATGTTTCTATTCATTTATCTATTCATTTATTTATTAAAGATAAATGAGTAGAAACACAGGTTTTGGATAGAGCTTCAAGGATGATGTTGAATTGAAATGGCAAAAAAAGGCATCCTTTGCCTTTTTTTTTTTTTAATTTTAGAGGGAATGCTTTAATTTTTTCTCCCTTAAGCATAATGTTTCTGGGGCTGGGGATGTGGCTCAAGCAGTAGCGTGCTTGCCAGGCATGCGTGCAGCCCGGGTTTGATCCTCAGCACCACATACAAAGCAAAGATGTTGTGTCCGCCAATAACTAAAAAATAAATATGAAAAACTCTCAAAAAAAAAAAAAAGAAGAATGTTTCTGAGGAGCCGCCACAGAAGGCCCAGGCGCAGCGGCCACTGCCTGTATGGGCACAGGGCTGAATGGGCAGGGGAGGGGGGGAGGCCATGGAAAGTCCTCCCCCACCAGGCGCAATGGTGATGCGGAGACTGAGAACACCCTTCTAAGGTGATGAGGCACTAAGCAGCCTGGGCAATGGCGTCAGTGGCAGCAGCAGCAACTTTGCGTACCTGGCCCGCTTGTCCCTGGGGCACCCCACACAGCGTTGCAGGCAGAGTGGTGAAGAATGACAGCTGACGCTGAGCCTGAGCAAACAAGTGATGGTGGCGCCACCTCTGGCGCCCTGCGCAGACTGCACCCCCAGCAGTCGCCCGACAGCCTGCTCTCCAGCCCGACCTGGGGCTGGTCCAACCACGCTGACCAACCATCCAGACCAATGGGATGGTCACAACCATGCTGAGGAGCACGAAGTTCTTCTACCCAAGATGGTGGCCAGAGAGGAGCAGGAGTTCACCGAGGACTTTGTCAAGGCCCCAGAGGATTTGAGCAAGCAGCACCAGCTTGGCTGGGTGCAGCTTGGCTGGGTGCAGCCTGGCTGCTGCTGCGGTCTCGCAGAAGGACACTCTGGCACAGCATCGGGGGTCACCCTCCCAGCGGGCACCGGTCTTCCTAAACCTGAGCCACTACAAGGATGGCACTGGGGGTGCTGGGGATACTGCAACTGTCACCTTCTCCTTCTAGCCTGTTCCCTTCCCACTGCCGCTGCCTGCCAGTGGTGTACTGGGGCCGCTGTGCCTGGCTATGCTCAAGGACAGCCACAGATGGTGCCCGACTTGCCAAGCTTTGGCAAGAGCCTGCTGTTGCCAATTGACATGGACATGCAGGAGCGCATAAAGGCTGAGTCCAAGCAGCTGCTCAAAAATATCGCAGCCTCCAAGTGCCCCAAGGGCAAGCTGGAACATCTCTTACCTGGAGGGGAAAGTGAAGAGCTCAAGAGCCAGAACACGGAGCTGGCGTCCACCAGGAGCCTGCTGCCCAAGCAGGTGGCACAGCTCAAGCAGAATGTCTTCAGCCATGTCAACAACAGCCGCCAGCTGCTACCCCAGCACTAGGTGCCCTGGTACTGAGCCCAAGCACAGGGTGCATCCGCGTCCAGTCTCCTGTTGAGGGGTGGACTTACAGAGGGCGGGGATTGAGCTCCCAGGAGTTGGTAGGGTGCGGCCCTGGCAACCCCCTCCAAGAGGGTGCCCAAGACTTGGAGAGGACGCCTTGGACTTGACAAGCTGGAGCCCCTGCTCCTGTGGTGTTGGGGGCGAGCGCATGACCCCCTTGCACTGCCTCTGTTCCCTGCGCTGCGGCCAGGTGTCACATAAACCCAAGACCCAGCCACCCCTTCTATACACTGCCACGGAAGGGGCTCTGTGAGGCGCAGCCTCCAGCCTGCCTTTTCTTTTACTCTTTTATTTTTTTTTTTTTTTTTTTGCCTTTGGAAGAGAGAAGAACAGAGTTTTCTATTCTTCCGTATTTATGTTTCTACTCGGGAACAAACTGTTGTGTGTGCCTGTGTTTCTTTGTGTTGACTTTTTTAAAAGAAATGGGAAGAAGAAAAAAAATATATCACACCTTTCCCTCACTCTTGCTACCCAGTTTTGTCCTCCCGACACCCCTTGCTCCTGTCCTTTTTGTTCTTTGTTTTTGTTTTGCTAGGAGTCCAAATTCCTGTTTGTGATCTTTTGTTTGGTTTTCTGTTTTCAGTAGAATCTCCTTACTTAAAGAAAAGGAAGAAGGAGAAGAAGAAGAAGAATATTTCCCTTGTGTTTACCATAGACAGCTTTTATAGTGTTAAGATATTTTTCTATTATATATAGTTTTCTAGTGTTTTGACCATGTATTTAGTCAGATGCTTTTTTTGCATTTGTTGAGATATTATTTTTTTTGATTCTTGCTTTACATCTATTTATTTTTAAAAAATGTTTATTGATTTCCATTTTTTGAACCAACCCTGCATCTCTGGGAAAAGGCCCACTGATCATGTTGTACAATCTTTTTAATATGATTTTGTATGCTGTTCGCCATAATTTTATTGAGAATTATTACATCTCTGTTCATCAGGAATACTGGTCTGAAATGTTCTTTTCTTGATGTGTCTTTGTCTGGTTTTTGCATCAGGTTGATATTAGTTTCATAGAATGAGGTTAGAAGGTTTTGCTATTTTCTATTTCATAAAATAATTTTAGAAGAATTGGTGTTCATTCTTTTTCAATTTCTTTTAGAACTGGGCTGAGAATTTTTCTGATAATGGGTTTTTTTTTTTTAGTTGTTAGGCTTGTAATAAACCCTTCCTCAGGAAAATTATTCTAGTACACTCAAGACTTCATGCTTTAGAGCAGAAATGCCTACCTTAACATTAGCGTGCTTTGACAAATGTTAGTCCTCAAATAACAATTTTTTAAACATGTTTTGTTTTCCCCAGGAGAGGATCGACACCTCCAAGATTCTTTTCTTTAAACACACACACTGTGTGTGTGTGTGTATGTGTGTGTGTGTGTGTGTGTTTCCAGTGTTTTGTGGTCACTTGTTTAAACTTCATTAAATAACACAGCCATGACTTCAATTAGGATATTTTACTCAAAATTTTTAGCCCACATATTAAGTTTTTGATCCATACAACACTTAAAGTAACTATAATTTCTATCAGAGTCTCTACATGGAAGTATGAAATGATGGGATAAAATATTTTAACACTCTAACTCTCCAATATTATCAAATTCCTTGGTAATGGAGTGTAATGTCATTCATACTCTTGACAAAATTCTCCTGAAATAAATGTGAAAACCTTTGAAATAAATAAAACACAAGAGGATCAGTCAAGGGAAGTGACGCAGCCCCCATGAGAGCAGGATGAAGATTATGAAATACTTCTGAATTAAAAGCTAAGTTCCATGAAAGGTGGAATCAACATTATTCATATGTGTGTGTGTGTGTGTGTGTGTGTGTGTGTGTTAGTATAATTACAACACTAAGATACTTAGGTGTTTGTAGAGTAGGAGAATATAAGATACAATTACAGTGTTAAGAAATAGGGAAATAAAAGGAGCTCTATCGTAAACATCATGCTGAATTTAGCTGGAAACCCAAATGTGAAGCCCACAGATGTTTTGTAGAAAGAAACAAAGTTAAGCAAATAGATCATCAGTTCTCTTGCTGCTGAGGACAGAGTAGAATATAATAGTTTACACACATATTTTAATAAATTCAATAAAATGCTTCATCTCAAAGGAAACTAATAAACCAGGCTGTGGTAGAATGAACTGTCAAGTTCAACTTGTTAAACTGTTTTTGACACATCTATGACCAAGAAGGAAAAATGACTATTTTCTATGAATGAATTCATTAATAACAGAAAGTCTTCTCAGATAAATGGCTACACTTTGAATAATGCTGCAATATTCATTAACTCTGCTGCCTCTTCCAGAATAGTCCCTCAGTGCCTGAAAGACACATGAATACAAAGAAATAGGTGCCCAGGGCTTTGAGTCTTTTTCAAGAAAATTTTCATTTTTTTCCCAAGCTTTAGCCATCCTGACATCAATGTGTGGATTCAGATATTTGGAGCAAAGCTGTACTCTGATGATCCAATTACCTTTTTCATCTAAAATTACAAAATTTTCTGCAGAAAATGCTTACTTTACCTGAACACCCAAAGTCTGTTGTCATTCATTGAATGAATTTAAATTGTCTTTGAAAGGAATTTTTTTCTTTAAAGTTTTCAGTGAACAAAATCATCCTTTGATATTTGGGTAAAAAAATCAGTGAAAATTCCTTTGAAAGTTTGAATACTTTTCAGAGAAAGATAAAATAACTTTATCTTAATTATTATAAACTGTTCTTATTACAGAAAAGTCAGTAATGTATTAGAAAATAATTTGGTTTTTATTACTGTTGTGATTTTTGTTTGTTCATTTGTTTGTTTTTGGTTCTGTTCCTAGCAAAACAATTTAAGGCTTCTCAATAGACCCTGGACATGTATGGCTTGTTGTATAAGAAAATAAATTAAACAAACAAACAAAAAGACTAATGTTTTATGTGAGTGTGTATACTCTTAAAATATATTTTTTCAAGTTTTACAATTGAAAAAAATTCAGAGTAATGATGCCTAATATAAATGTATATGGCTCCCATTGAGCTTTATTTTCCAAATTAGTAGTTTGTGAGAAGTAAATATGATGAGTAAAATGAGACATCTTCTCTTAGAAATAAATCAAAGAAGGGATGTAGAGTGAGAGATAAGAAGGAAATAACCAATAAAATGAGAAAGGAAAAAAGTAGAGAAGAGAGAAAGGAAGGAACACATTTGACTAATGGTTTTACTCATGTGGGAATGAAGACAGGTTAAAGCACCTTCTTTCTGAGGAAGCCAGTTTTTCTTCCAATTACCCCTTCCCATTGTAGTCCATCTTCTCATTCTCTCGACCTCACCAAATTGAATATTTAGCAGATATCCATTGTCATTTTTAACCAATCTGTGCTTTAAGATAATTTCTTCAGCTACTTTACAGTTCAGCTTAGCCATGAGCAGGTAGTTTAAGAACTGTGAAAAAATGAACTGTAGATGCCAATCATGCAGAATTTTCTCTTTTCCTTCTAGGAACCAAAATGAGAGACTCTTTTCTGTTAACCTTGGTTGAGAAATGTAAAAGAAGGTCCTGACTGGCCCTGGTCATGTCCAACTCTACTAAATATTGTTGTGAGCATAAGGTAACTTAATCTGGACAGAAATGACTCATGGACCCTGTTATCTGTTTCTGGTAGAATAGTGTTAGTAACTACCATAGCTCAGAAATGAAAGATCTACATGGGAAAAATTAAGTTATAAAGAAAATATGGAGAAAGCATATGGAATTCTCAGTATCATCAAATGCCTAGTATTTATCTGATCAATAAGACTGTGTTTCTAAGTAATATCACTCACAATTTATCTGCCCCTTAATGTGTATCAGCACACCTCTTTACTTGGACTATCTTCATTTATTTCAACCAGAGATTTGTTGGGTAAGTACAAAAAAAGTAATCTCATTTTATAGGTAGCATATTGGAAGTGAGGTGGACTTAAAAAAAAATCTCACATATTTTTCTCATCATTATTTGTAGTAAAATAAGTTTAGAACATATTTTCCTTAGAATTCAAAGAATTACTACCCATGGAGCAGAGTGATAAATAATCATTTTTATTGATGTATAAGCATCTTTTAAATAAGGTACTAGTTTATTCACTAAGGTCTTGTGTTCACTGTTCTCTAAAAAGATCGTGAAAATTGTAGAAATAGATTTTCTTGATTTTTGTAGGAAAACTCCAGCACCACTTCACAAAAAAAAATGCAAAAAAAAAAGGAAAGAAAGAAAGAAAAGAAACAAAAGAAAAACAAAGTTGTTGGAAATTATTAATTCTCAGTACAAATTTCATTGTTGAGGGCCAGTCCTAAGCCAGGCATGTTTGAGGCTAGGAAAACCACCAACTCTTCTTTGATTGTTTTAACTAACAGACTTTATTTTAAGAAGACTTGTAGATTTACAGAAAAACAAAGCACATAGTACCATGTTCCCATATGCTTTCCCTTATTCAGAATTTCACAATTTTTTTGTTTATTACTGAGTAACTTTTTATGAAAGCACAAAATCAAAATAATTTGCCAATAGTTATGGTGTTAAATAATTATTAATAGCAATAAATAGTTGAATTATTTATTAAAACACTAATTTTACATATTTTCAAGCATTGACAAGGAATAATGTCAATTTTCACCATGATGGCATCTTACAGAGTGGATTCACCATGCCAGAAATCCCTGTTCTTCACCTCTTTAAACATCTTCTACTCCCCCTGATTTCTTGGCAATGTTTAACATTTTTAATGTTTTGACTTTTCCAGAATGTCATAGATTTGGAGTTATACAAATATGACATTTCAGACAATATATTATTTCTGGCAGTATATATTTATGATTTCTCCATGTTTTTTCATGTTTAATAGTAAATTTTATTTTTTGAAAAAATTTGAATAACCCTCCAGTGTATAGATTTATCACAGTGTTCACATTAATAACAGGTAAATAGCTACTGAAATTTCTCTTAGCTGCTTCCTTTTCTTTGCAATCATGAATAAAGAAGCTGTGGATATTTGTATGTGGGTTTTGTGTGGACATAACTTTCAATTCCATTGAATTAACACTGAGAAATACGATTAGTGGGCCATATTAAGTGTACACCGAACTGTCTTCCAGAGTGGCTGTCCAATTTTGTTTTCCCAACAGCAATGTGTAAGAGTTCTTCTTATTCCCCATCTTTGCCAGCTCTTGATATTGTCAAGTTTTAAATTTTGTAAACTTTTATAGGTGTGTTTAATTGGTAATTACTTAATAAATTTTTAATATTCAGCATCTTTTCTATTCTTTCTAAATATACACTTGGTTTTTTTGCAGGCATATATTCATTTTTTTCATTCAAATTTGAAACAATTTTATTAGGATAATACTAAAATACAATAAACTATACATACATAAGTCATAATTTGTCATGTTGGATATACGTTTTTACCAGTGTAACAATGACCAAAATCAAGTTTTTAATATTGATAGTTTATGCAGATGGTTCTTGGTGCCCTGTAGTAATTTCTACCTCTTGCTTCCTCTTCCCACCAGGGAAAAACAAACAAACAAAAACAAACAAAACAACAACAACACGTACTGACTTTGTATTGTGGTACATGATAGAGTAATTGGAAATCACACAAATTAATTTTCAGAGCCTTAGTCTGCATAGATGGTGACCTTCAAACAATCAGTCATCCCTCAAACATGCTGTACTCATCTGTTAGATAAGAGATCTTCCAATCAGGAAGATAGTGTGAAGATAAGAACTAAGTAAATAATGAATCAAGAATACTTCCTGACACAGAGAAGGCTCTTGATTTCTGGTATCTAGTGTTACCATCCATGCTTTTGTTTGGTGATGCAGAGTATATTTTGGAGACTATAACTCCATAGTTTCTTTCTTTATTTTATTTTATTTGATTTTTAGATATGCATGATGATAGGGAATATTTGGGCATATTATAAATACATGGAGTATAACGTATTGTATTTAGGATTCCATATTTTTGGTTCTACATAATGCAGTCACTCTGGTCATGTGTTCAAATACAAAGATAAGAAAGCTATGTCCAATTCCGTAGTTCATTTCTGTCACTTCTACCTATAATTGTATAGACTTCAGTGTTTTTAAGTTTTTTTTTTCTTATTAGTTTTATTGAGGTTTAATTCTCATAAAAGTGCCTATCAAAAAATAATTTAAGTAGTGACATTTACAGTGGTGTGGTATAATTACCACAGTTACCTTGTTTTAAGCATTTTAATCATTGAAAATGAACCATGTAATCGGTTAATCAAACACTCACTTACATACCTTCCAAGCCCTGGCAACCAACTCTCTTTTCTAACTCTATGATTTCCAATTTTTGGATATTTAATATAAATGTAGTAATAGCACAGGTGAAATTTCATGTTTGATTTTGTTTACTTTTCTTAATATTTTTGAGATTTGTCTACATGGTCAGCTGTATAAATTGGTAGGTCATGTCGTAATTCTATGTTTAAAATTTTAGCAATCATCAATTTTATTCCTATACCTACTATACCACTTTATATACTTGACAGCAGTGTGGGTAACTTCCAATTGTTTCACATGGTGCCCAACACTTCTTTTTTTTTACATAATGGAAGCATTCTCTTCTCATAAAGTACTCTTTCATGTTATTTGATGGATGTCTGTTGTTCAGGTTGTTGTTGTACTAGTTTTGGTATAGGGAAGTGAACCTTAAGGTGGTCCACCAATGAGATACATCTCCTGCCTCTTTTGTTCACAAAGTCTCACTAAGTTACTCAAGGTTCCCACAGACTTGTAATATTCCTGCAGACTCCTGAGTTGATTTTCACAAGATTTTTGAGCAATCTATTATTGCAATGATATAATATAGTTTGTGATTTTTTTTTTCAAATGGGAAGTGTATTTGAAAAAGTGAGCTTTTATTGTAACAAAGTCTTTGTCTTTGGGCCAGAGATATTCACAGGGATATTTACATTTCAAAGACTAATTGGGCTCCATTGTAATGGTTCAAAAGCTTGGGGGGAAGGGGGGTAAAAAAAGCTCTTTCTTTCTCATGTGTTGATCCTTGAGGAAAAAAAAAAAGTACTTTTGTGTTGTTAATTTACCAAGAACATGTTGTGCTGGGAACTTCTGTAGATATTGAACCTCTGAGTACCTCTCCCTATACACTGGGTTTGAAGTAGTAAAACATCCTGAAAATGGCCTTTAGGCCAATTAATTGAGTAGAGTGAAAAGTTTTCTCTCTGAACCTGGCTGCAGCCAAATAAATGTACTCTCCTGTGGTGTCTGACCTTGTCTCATTCTACTACACTGGCTTCTTTTACTTTGGCAAATGCATTTAAGTTTTATTTTGGTTGTTGAGCTAATTAATACGCTGCTCTTTTCTTGTTGAATGGATTATTTTTTTAAAAAATACACATACAAACACTATATATATATATATATATATATATATATATATATATATATTTTTTTTTTTTTTTTTTTTTTTTTCCTCAGATGAGCAGAATCAAAGCCTCGGGAACTGGAGTCCCCTGTGCTTCTTTTTTACTAGCAAAGCAATAATATACCTGCTATTCCTTTTTCTCAATACCGTGTCCTCAGGCTGAGGTTGTGTTTCAAGTGCTAGTGCCCTCGATTGGCATGTATGTGGCCCGGGTTAGATCTTCAGCACCATATTCAAAGATGTTGTGTCTGCCGAAAACTAAAAAATAAACATTATAAAAATTCTTTCTCTCTCTCTCTCTCTCTCTCTCTCTCTCTCTCTCTCTCTCTCTCTTTAAAAAAGCATGTCTTCTTTATTAAATTGGCATCAGGAGAAGAATCAAGTTTTGGTAGCATAAAATGTGAAAGTGTGATCACTGGATAATATGGTAACTTTATTAAAGATAAAAAATACACTACTTCTTTCCCAGAAGACTGTGTTGGCATTCAAGCAACAATCAAAAAGAATACCTCTGCTCCACAACCAATCAGTATTTGTTACTCTTGGGTTTTGTGTTAGTGTGTGCTATTTATTAGTGGCTAAAGAATGTAGTATTAATTTTAATTTTGTTTCCCATTTGACAGGTGTTGTTTAGAATCTTTTCAGATGTTTTCAAGCTCTTTATATAGCTTATTTGTGAAGGGTCTGTTCATGTCTTCCTCTCTTTTATACTTGTCATTCACTGTAACTCTTGTGTCACAGTATCCCACCATTTCAACTAATTGAACATAATCATTAATTGAGTAATTATTATTCTGTATTTTGATTATTTCATTAATTAGAATATATACATGTGCAAATTTTCTACAAGTTACCTGAACCAATTCTCAGTTTTCAGTTTTTTATTACATCATAATTTAAATCCAAAATTACCACACAAAAGGAACAATATTATGAGACAGTAGAATATAAGATATATACATATAATATTTCAACAATTCCCTCAATATATCTTTTGATATTTTCAGTGACAAAAAATGCAGACATCTATTTAGAAATGCAACTTTAATATTTTTTGTTAATAAAATAATACTACAAATCCATAATTTTTATGGCATGAATTACTATGGCCACACATTTTCATATATTTCTGTATCATTTGAATTTTACACTTTGACCTCTAGTGAAACATATAAGCCAGAAAATGAAGAAACTGTTGCTAAATAAGGCAACATACCCTTGAAAAAGTGAGCAGCATGGACTGATGTTTAATTGAATCCATAGCTAGAACTCCTCCTCCTTCTTTGAATACATTGCAATGTGGCACACACCTGTAATCTCAGCTACTTGGGAGATTGAGGCAGGAGAATCAAAAGTTTGAGCCCATTCTCTAACAACCTAGGAAGAGCCTAAGCAACTTACTGAGACACTGTTCAATAAATAAATAAATAAGTGATTGGGGGTGTGGCTCAATGGTTAATCACTACTGGGTTTGATTCATGGGCAAGAAAAGGAAAAAAGTAAGAAGATTGAACCAAATTCTCTAAAATGCTTTAAAATTTCTAGAAAGTATACAAATTATATGTTGATATCTTTTGAATCATGACACATGAAATTCTATTTATTTTAGAGAACTTTTTCACAGTTGTGTATGAAGTTACTGGTAACTCTTTAATATATATTTTATATATGCATTTTATGGGGTACATTATGATAATTCAGTACACATAAGTAGTAGTAGTCAAATTATATTAATAAGTAAGTTCATCTCTTTAAATGTTAATTATCTTTATGTATTGAAAATTTATTTATATATTAATTTATTGGTGCTATGGTTAGAACTCAGTGGTACTTAGCCACTGAGCCACACCTCCAGCCTTCTTTTGTTATTTTAATTAGAGACAGGATTTTAGAGACTGATTTTGAACTCATGATCTTCCTGCCTCAATCTTTGAAGTCAGTGGGATTATAGGCATGTGCCACCTGCCAGGTGTAGATATTTTTTTGAAACACATTTTATGTTATTTTCAATAATAGTTACCTAAGTGTGCCATAGAAGTACCAGGAGTGATTTCTCCATTTTGGCCTTTGTGCTCCGCAATGAACTCTTTTAATCTGCCCATTTCTACTCTTCCCATTTTCTTGTTATCACTATTCCATTCTGTTCTAGTATATTTACTGATTGCTTTGGTGTTTGTTCTTCTGCACTGGAAATATTACACTTAACTTAAAAAAAGGTCATTGTGAACTTCTTGTTATGGTAAAGTGCACAAAATAGAAAATATACCATTTTGATTCTTTCTTTCTTTCTTTCTTTCTTTCTTTCTTTCTTTCTTTCTTTCTTTCTTTCTTTCTTTCTCTTTTCTTTTAATGCCAACTCAACTGAGCCAGTCAACTCGTAAGTATCAAGAAGCATTTTTTTTTAGAATCTGAACCCTGCATTCATATTTATTGAGTTTCTCCAGCTGTGACTGTACATAGTAGAATGTGAACCTCACTACTTTAACATTATTTTTCTATCTAATAAAATTTTTGATAATAATTATCACATGATATGTTAAAGCTCAAGGAGATCTAAAACTACTCTCAACAAAATAGATATCATAGCACATACCTCATTTTTTTCTATACAAAGTAAACACATAAAACTACTGTCAGATCAGGCGAGGTGATCAACGACCAAAGGAGGCTGCTGAATGAGGCTTTATTGAGATATCACTTGCAGGTGGAACTTGATCAGACCCACTGAGTGGACAGAAGAAGTGTCTGAGGAGAAACCATGTGGGAGCTCGACTGGACTGGACTTTTATGGGGCTTATAGGAAGGTCAGGACTTGGGACAGGAAAGGTGTTTTTAGGGTCCCTTGTCCCTTTGAAGTAGGTCAGGGGAGTTGGCTGAACTCCAGGTTTGTCCAGGGGGTCCTACTGATTGACATGCATTTCCTCTGGTGCCTGATTAATGTTCCTTTCCCGAACAGGCTGCTTTGTTCTAAGTAGCCACCAAGTCACCACCACCCACCTAAAAACTACCTATCTTCCTTTCACTGTCATCTTTACATGATCCTTTGTCTTACCTTTTGAAGAATAAAGGAAGGCTATTTTTTTCAATCCAGGATGGACTTTGACCAAATTTATTTGTTTTGCAATTAGTGGATATTATTCATCTATTGGTGAAAGGCCAGCAGCTTCTCTATTTGCTAATTTATGATTGGCAGCCGGTTACCATGTCATAGGGGGAAAAAATAAACGTTTCTTGGTGAAGAAATACTGTAGTAGTAATAAGATTTTCTTGAGCTGAGTTGTCTCCCAATAAACTATTTGTTTTAGCTAAAAAAAAAAAAAACTGGGTTCAGGTTCATTGTGGATTTCCTCCTCTTATTTATGGTCTGGTACATCTTTCAGTGAACCAGTTACATGAATGTAGGACTACTGTATTATTGTCCCTTTACATGTTGTTATGCTTCCAAGAAATATCCATAATGTTGGATAAGTACATAGGTTAAACTGCAACCATTTACTGTGCTTCTTGCATACCAGTGAATACACCCAGTGCTGTACACAGCTGATCACATTTACTCCTCACTGTAGTTTTATAAGGTGGATTTTAAAGTTTGCCCTTATAGAGGAGAAAGCCAAGGCCCAGAAGGTTTTGAGTCCTCCAAAGTCCAATAAGCAGAGCGGGGAAGCTAGAATTCCAGCCCTGTGAGCGTGGCAGGAAAGCCCTTGTGTCTGAAGAAACACTGGTAAGCTGAATGTATTTTCCAGTTCTGCTTTTGGCCTAAGGTTCATGGACAATGTTTATTCAACCCCAGGTTTGCTGTTTTTTTTTTTTTTTTCATCATAATAAAGCATCACCAGCTCCTGTCTTTGGTTTCACATGCACCTTCTGCCAGCTGAACCATGATGGAGAGAAGCAGAGTGGGAGGAGGACACTTTGCTCAAGATCAACCTCTCTCCAGGATCTCCTTTACAGCCCACATCAGCTCCGCCACCCGGCTTTGTGCCTCTGCCTGGTGGGCGCCACTGTTTCCGCGCCTCTGCTACCTGGCACTGAACTACATTTCCCAGCAGACCGTGCGGCAAGAGCGCCGGCTCCACCAGCCTTCTTCCCTCTTCGCCTCCTACGTCGCTGCGTGATGATGTACACAAGTAGGGCACTGAGGAGTGACAGTGCTCTGGATCGTGATGGTGGAGGCGGCCTAAATAGTGGCAATAGGTGCAACATCAGCGACTTCAGGGAGGATGATGTCGGCTGGGCAGGTGCTGTGAGCAGAGGGGAGGGGTAGGCGGGCGTCGCTGGGGGGCTCCAACTTTGGCAGTGACAGTCAGGCTTCTCAGCCAGCCAGTGTTTAGGCCTCAGCAGCGCGGGAGCCGCTCAAGCTGTTCTCTGCGGGAAGATGCAGGGTCCCCGCAGCTGCTATTTTGGAGCCGGGATCTCGGCCTCACCCTCAGCCCCTGCTCCCATGCCACCAGCATGCGGGCATCCTTGGTTTCTGCTCTCCATCTCGTGGTTCTCTGTGAGTCTGTGCCTTACTGTCTGAGCAGCTGTGCTACTTTTGGGCCTGCCTGGGTGGAGGAGGCCCTAAGGCCACCGCCTCTGCCTCTCCCATCTGGAGGGAAGCCGCCAAGGCTCCCCGTGGCCTCGGGAGCCAGAGGAGTAGGAAGGGGTGGTGTTGGCAAGATCCGGATGCAGGCGCTTCCACCAGGGTCTCATCAAGCCTTACTAGCTCCAACGAAGGCACTGACTGCATCTAGGAGCTAGGCATATGATTCCCTAACCCTAACCCTAATCCCAACCCCAACCCCTAACCCTAGCCCTAAACCTAACCTTGAGCCTTTATAAAATTTTATAACTTTATAAAAGTGTTTTCTGTATACAGGGCACTTTCTTGGTATGGGCTTTGCTCTTTTTTAATTAGGGACAATCCTGGGCCTCCATCACCTACAGAGCCCTCCTGAGGACATGCCTCTGTGTTGCAGCTCCCTAGGGACATCCTGAGAGCTGAATCTTCAAAATAGGGGCCCTGGGGGACAGGCAACAACCAAGATCCTGCCTGAGATAGGATGAGGACAATTTCAGCTCTGGTCTCAGCTTCATCGACTGAATGAATCTGTTTTTAGGACCATAGGAAATTTTTGAGGTAGGGGTCAGCTTAAACTGAGTTGGATGTTTATCAAAGAGAGCAGGCTTGTCTCCTGGACTGAAGGATTAAGTTGTGCCAGGTGTGAGAAGCTAAGCCCTCCACAGATGCAGGGCTGGATGCATCTTTCTCTGTGCCTCTCATCCCTACCTCCAGTGTTCATGGCCAGACCACTGCGGGGCCACCTCTGTGTGGCAGATGGATGGCAATTTCCTGGAACATCCACCTTTGCACATGATGTCCTTGCCTGGATCAGGCCTCATGCTGGAAAGCCATGCCATGGGGGTGTTTTTCTGGTTTCATAAAGATGACAGCATGCATGAAATGTTGCTTCTAGTCTTGAAGTAACAAAGCTGTCATTAGTGTAGGGACAGGAGCTGTTCAAATTTCAGATGCATGGACGAGTGCCCAGGGCCTCCCAAGATCACAGGACCTATCACAAAGCCCAGCAAAATCAGAGTCAAATGACACCTTTTAGTCACTATCTTTGAACCTGCACATTAGTCATGTGATGCTCTTTTCTTTTCTGCCACTCCCATTTCATCCTCCACAATGGCATGACATTTCTTCTGTTGTCACACTGTTTCCACCTGTAAAAGGATGTGGGGGAAAGAAAACTATCTTGTGTCTCTGCCATGACATCAGGTTCTTCTCCAATGTGAGACCCACAAGCACCCCTTTAAAGGCTCCAATTTGCTAGAGAATGGGTCCCTGTCTTTGCTGGTTGTGTGCACTCCAGATGCAGTGGGTGGCTCCTGGGGTGGGGAGCAGAACATGCTGATGGTCCCAGGCCTGGGCACAAAATTGCACCATATTTAAGGGACACTTTCAATAGACTTATGATTCACAGTTGGATACCTATCAGTGAGAAAGAATGGGAACATGATGTTGAGCAGAGGAGAGAGGGACAAGCCCAGGCTGGGGAGGCTGAGAAGGGACTGTGGGAGGAAGGCGAGTGCAGCTGGAGGTGCACTGTGTCCATGGTGAGGGGTCCATTGGCAGAGAGGGCTGGGCTGTTTCTGACAGGTTGCCAGCACAGGTTGAGATCCTGGGAGAGCACAGAACAGTACATACTTTGTATGTACTCAAAGTACCTACTTTGAGCATTTAGGTCCAGGAAAGAGGCAACATGGACAGGTGGCCAGGTGGAAGGCACCTTCTTTCTCCACTAGGGTCCCCATGCTCTGAGGAGTCTCCAGGGCAAGTAGCACTGTTCATGACTTGGGGGTTATGGTTCTCATTTACATGGAGGCATAACACCTCTGCTTTCCACTGGAATCAGGGAAACCCTCTCACCTCCTCCACCCTGGCTGCCTTCTGTCCCATACCTTGGCCATTTTTCTTTGAGACATTGCTGAGTGTCACAAAGAAAAACCTACCCCTGCATGAGCTGGCAGGCAACAGTATGTGTCTGTGGGTCCTGGCACCTCGGTGGACATGGGGACTTCTGCTAGTCACTGAATAACACTGTACTGTTGACTGACTATTTGGGGCATGATCTATCACTTTCATCCAACTTTAGAAATCCAAGGTCATTATCTTTCTATAGTAGCCTTTGGATAATGGCTGTACAATGATTTTTATACCTGAATTGCTCTGAGAAAGAACAACTTCTTAGCAGACATTATTAAAAGGTTTTTAATCCATGAAAGCTTAAACAGCCAAACTGGTTAAGAGCACAGGGTCACCACTCGGCTGCTGTGCCCGGTGTCTCTATGTAATAGCCACAATCTGCTGCATTGAAGATAGCAGATCAAAGCTAATGATCAATATTTTTTCAAATCTGTTTCTGCCAATAGCTCTGGACATTCATAAAATCTGTATTGTCTTCTCCTTTGAGAGCTGAAGGAGGGGATGGATGTTCTTTTTCCTACAGAGTCCCTGAGGCCTCAGAGTCAAATGCTTTGATTTTCTCCATTCTCACACAAGGGTGCTTTCAGTCTGACCCCACAGGGATGGTCAGGAGCTGTGAGAAACAGAAAGCACCTTTGTGTGTTCAGAGCTTTTCACATAATAGGGTTTCTTATCAGCGTGTCTCCAAAAATAATACTGAGCAGTTTTGTACCTGGTTTCCTATCAGGAAGAGGAATTTTACCCCACTTTTGGCTCTGAATTAGAGACAGGGGCTCACACACAGGTTCCCAAGATAATGGCAGAATGACAATAATGGTGGGCTCCTAAGAGTATCTTCCATTCCAATTCACACACCCCATCACACCACAAGCCAGATGCAGAGCAAAGTGCTATTTTTGCACTGTCTTCTGCAGGCTCAAGGGTGCTCAAGGAGAGTTCATGTCACTGTGGTGAGGAATGGCCTTTTGGCTACTACACCTCACCTTTGCATGGGTGATGCTAGTCACCATCCATAGACTGGGATCTGGGTGATATCTGGAATGTGTCTACTGCTAGCCCATCCCTCAGCCCATTCCTCAGCCTGTCTCTTAGGACTGCCTGTCCTCCTCAGCCAGATGAAGAGGATTCAGGTCTTGGCTTGTAGGCAGAGGGGATGGCAGGATGACACCATGGAGGAGCCTGAGTCCTGGGACTGCATGGAACCACTGTTAGGTTGCCAGAGGGAGCAGGCCCAGCTCTGGGAGTTAGTCTGCATTTCACAGACTGAGGCACTTCCTCTGAGAACCGGTCAGTCCCAGAGGGGCTGCATCTTTTCAGTTGGAAGGTGGGATTTGGGGATGGCAGGGCACCACAGTAAACAGTCCACTTATGCAGTACCTCAACAGCTGTGCACAGAAACCCAAACTACCACCTCCCTCAATAGAGAAGGTCAGTGAGCAGAGAGTTTAAGAAAATCAGATGGAGTGGATTTCTGGGTTAGCTTGGACCCATTCTTATAAATGACAATATTAACTCCATTAGCAGTGTGGCCAATTTTTCTTTAAAAACATTTCCTTGCCAATATTTCAATCTTTCAATATATTTATTTTAGTTACTGCCACTGGAGAAAGTGGTAGGAGAAGCTCTGGATTAAAATGAGAATTAAATTAGAAATTTTATTTACCGGAAGGATCTGTTGTAAAGTTGTTTTTACAGCCTTTTCTGTAGCTAGTGGGAGGGAAGAATTCTGGCTGCAAAAATAGAGAAAATCACTCTAAACTCACACATATGCACATTCAATCACATATTAGAATCAATGTCAGATGCATCTTTCACTCGTTGGCTTAATACACAATAAAGCAAACGGCCCATAAAGAAGAAGGAAAAGGTTTTTTTCTTCAATATGAAAATGTTTAAATATGAAAATATATTGATAGTTGATAGGTAAGGTGATAAAATAGATGTGATGCATAGGGTTCACAAGACTTTTGTAAGAATTTGGGTTAGTGCTGGTATTTAGTAGTTTCTTCTCTTGCCTTTGGGACTCATTTTCCTGAGAATTCTAATGAATTAGTACCAACAGTCTTATAGAGATTAGAGGATGTTGTGGCTAAAATGAGACACCCAGAACTTTAGATACCTCAATGAACTTAGTTGGGGATGATGAGAATTTTTGTGATTCCAGGGTTTTGCTTTTTAATTTTTTCTTTACTTTATGGATTCAGGAGCAGCATTTTGTTTAGAGAATGTCGCATCTAGAGGCCAGGTGCCTGGGAATCTCAGGTAAAACCCCCTGACTAGAACCAAGGATGATGTTCAAGTCTTGATGGCCATGGAAAATGGAAAATAATTGTAGTGCAGTTTCTCACTTCAACCAGGGTAAGCCAGCTTACAGGTAGAGCCTGGGCAGGAGGCAGTTCCTTGGGGACTGGGGCAGTCAGCCAGCTGGGAGAGCCTGGGCAGGAGGCAGCTGCTTGGGGACTGGGGCAGTCAGCCTGCTGGGAGAGATTGGGCAGGAAGCAGATCCTTGGGGATCAGGGTCAGCCAGATGTCTGGGACATGCTGGACAGGAGGCAGATATGCAGGGACCAGCTTCCTTCCATTTTAAGGTCCTGTCCTATGCCAGGGATCCAGAGCCCTCTGCTGGTGGTCAGGGCCAGAGGTCAATGCTGATGGGTCCACTTCTTGACCCTGCAGTCGAGTATGTTAATGCTCAGCCATTGTCTATTTCCTTCTCTTTCTGGGGAACATGCTTGACCCCTTCACAGCTGCCCAGTAGGACCAAGGACTGCTTCTTAAACCTGAGATGAGGGCAAAAGTAATGCATGTCCCCTTCTCATGATGTGGCCCTTTCCTTGCTCCTTTGAATGGGGACTGCAGGGAAGTGTGAGGGCTGTGAGGCCTTTAGAACCTGAAGGCACTCAGAACTCAGGCTGCCATTACAGGGCTTGCAGCTCAGTAGGTGGCATGCTGTCCAGGTCCACAGGTTACAGAAGGGAGGAGTTTCACCCATGTCCCACCCAGTACTGGCTCACATGAAGCTCCCAGAGATGGAGTGAATCAACACTCTGAGGGTGTGGAGCCTGGGTGTGGCCCTGAAAGGGATGTGCATTCTAGGGGCCAGGGCAGAGCTCTGTTATGGTTGTTTCTTTGCCCAGAGGTAGGTTTACATGCTGACCCTGAAGACAGGATGTGAGCTGATTTGGAATCTGCCGCAGTCTGGCTGGGCACAAATTACGAGCCACTCACAGCTTTGTAGATTCAAACAGCAATTATTTATTCCTAACCTGTCACCGGCACTCTACAAACACATTCTGGGGAAATCCACGTTCTCTGCTCAAATCCACACGTCCACTGGGCTTCTGTCTCTCAAAAATACTGTCTGAATCCCTAAGAAGTCAAGAGGAACTCAGGCAGCAGGATATGGCCTATTCCCGGCAGGAATAATCTTCCTAAACTGGGAACGCCCTAAACTCGGATTATCCTAAACCAGGAACACCCTAAACACGGATCCACCCTGGTCCTTGAGATTGGTCACCTTCCAGGAGTCCTTCCACTAAGCAAAATGGGGGTACACTGGCAAGGAAATTGTCATGCCTACTTGGTTAATGGCTCCCAGTATCTCCCCACTTCTGATTAATTAAACAACAAGTAATGTGGCTTAAGGACCGTGCCTGGTAGGTTGTCCAATTTAACATATGGTCCTTACCCTTCATCGGAAAACTGACCTTTAGGCATCAGCCTCCTGTCTTAGGTTGATACCACTGCAACTTGATCATACCTGTCACTGACTACCGGTCCAGCATACAGCCATACTTGTGGATAGGTCTATGCACCAGTTGGGGGGTGAGGTTCTTTGTCTCACCTCTGTTGGCCCCCAAATTTGGCCTTGGTGGCAGTGGGGGAGTGAGGTTAATGGGGCTTAAGGACCGTGCCTGGTAGGTTGTCCAATTCAACATATGGTTCTTACCCGTCATCAGAAAAATGACCTTTTGGCGTCAGCCTCCTGTCTTAGGTTGATACCAATGAAATTGGATCATACCCGTCACTGACTACAGGTCCAGCATATAGCCATTGGCTCCCAAATTTTAGACCATCACTAGCAGAAGGGAGGAGGATACAGAAATGCCACGACACCAAGCCAATTGACGGCTCCTTTGGAAAAATTGCATCACTGGTGACACCATCAGCAAAGATATGCCAGCACTACCACAATTAACATGGGGTGCGCTGGCAAGGAAATAAAAATTGCATCACTGGTGACACCATCAGCAAAGATATGCCTGCATTACCACAATTCGCTGCACCAAACGATAGTTACATAGTCCAGGAAAGTTCTGCAAGCAGTTCAAAGCGGAGGAATGTATCAATATATCTGTCTTCACCCAAAGTCCGTTTTCTCCCAAAGTAAGTTGACTCCTTGATTGAGCATTACTGGTTGAGTTATTTTCATCGATGCATCAGTTTATACAGTTTACTGTGATAGCTATCATAGAAGCTGTAGTTTGGTTTTATCTTTGTCTTCACTGGCACTGGGATGAAGATAGGAATTCTGGCAATGATGCTAAAGAGACATTATCCTGAAAAGAATTATTAAATATAATGAAAAGGAAAGGTGAAAGTAAAGTAAAAATCAGATCTGTTAACCTCCTTTAAAAACAATCCTTAACAGTTGTTTACCTAATTTAAATTAAACCATTTAAATCACGTGAATAGAAAAAAAATAATTCGGATCCATATTTTCATGAGCGCTCCTCATATATAATATATGGACATACGCACACACAGACATACAACACAAAACACAAGAGTACAACACATAAGACAATAATAAAGGCCTTGTAGCTTTACGTAGGTGAAATCTCCATTGCAATGTTTAAAAACTCCACAGTCAAAAAATAAAACTGATCAGAAAAACATTAACCTAGGTTTGTATGAGCTCAAAAAATAAAAATAGAAACTTATGATGTGAAAAAATGCAATAATAAAATAGATATTGAAAAAAGCATCCTGGTTAATCACTGTCACAGATGTAATAATGGCCAAGCTGGAGTTCTGGATATCAGCTGTTATGGATTTGAGTCAAATCATCTTCTTTTTGATCTGTAGAAATTGCTTTAGTTAGTCTTTCTGGAATCCAAATCGGTTGCTGTTCTCCCTGTGGAAAAACACAAACAGAGCCCTGACTCCAGACAATCACTGGGTGAGGACCTTTCCATTGTCCTGATTGAATATCTTTCCAAAGTACTTTTGGCTTATGTACATTTTTTGGATACATATGTCTTTCCGCAGGACTAAGTCCTGATGAATCCAAATTTAAAAAGTTTAGAGTAAAAAGCGTTATTTTAAGTTTATCTTTGGGGGATATATACACCCCTTTCCAATTCCCTCTTTTTGCTTTAATAAGTACGTTTTAATAGTTTGATGAGCTCTTTCAACTATGCTTTGTCCCTGTGGATTGTATGGGATTCATGTTATATGAGTAATACCAAATGATGAGCAAAATTGTTTAAAAGAGGTAGAGGTATAGTCAGGACCATTATCGGTTTTTAACTGTTTAGGAACACCCACAGTGGCAAAATTTTGTAAGCAATGAGCTATAACATCTTTAGTTTTTTTCTCCGGCATGAAGGGAGCCCATCAAAAATCCAGAAGAAGTATCAATTGTAATATGTAAAAATTTTAATTTTCCAAAATCTGGCAAGTGTGTGACGTCCATCTGCCAAATATGGTTAGGTATCAGTCCTCTAGGATTGACTCCAAGATTAACTTGTGGTAAAAAGGTCACACAATTTTGACATTGTTTTATTATATGTCTGGCTTGTTCCTTATTTATTTTAAAACGCTTTTGTAAAGTATTAGCATTATCATGAAATCTTTTATTAAAATGTGTAGCTTCTTCTAGTGTAGAGAAAATTTGTATGACATGTGTAGTTTTATCTGCTAAATCATTCCCCAAACTAAGGGCTCCAGGCAATCCTGTATGTGCCCTGATATGTCCTATAAAGAATGGATCTTTTCTGTCCCAGATTAGACTTTGTATAGTGGAAAAAAAGAGAAAACAGTAGAAGAAGGGGAAATCCTACCAGCATCTTCAAGAGATACTATAGCATTAACTACATACTGACTATCAGAAAATAAATTAAATACAGAATCTTTAAACATCAAAAAGGCTTGTAAAACTGCATTAAGCTGTACTGTTTGAGCTGATTGTTTGGGTACTAAAAATGTAAATGTTTGATCAGGGGTAACTAGTGCTGCTGTACCATTATTTGACCCATCAGTGAATATATTTGGAGCATTCATAATAGGGTTTTTTTTTTTGGTCATTTTTGGAAAAACTACAGGATGCTTAGACCAAAAGGACAGCAAAGGATTAGATGGTAAGTGATTATCAAATGTAACATTAGATTTACACATGATTATTGCTGAAGCATTTAAGTCATTAGCTAACTCATCAATTTGATCCATAGTATATGGAGTAATAATTTTATTGGGAGAAATTCCAAACACTCCCTTTGCTGCTTTTATTCCTTTGAGTATTAATTGTCCTACAGCCTCAGGATACCTAGTAAGAATAGTGTTAGGAGAATAAGATAAATGTATCCACAATAATGGACCTTCTTGCCAAAATACTCCTGTAGGAATATTTTTTGTTGGTAGTACAATAAATAATAAAGGCAAACATATCAATTATATCCAAATGTATATTTTCCATATATGTTTCAATAATTTTTAATGCCTTTCTTGCTTTAGGAGTTAACATGTGGGGTGAATTTGCATCTGATGGACCTTTTAGAATATCAAATAAAGGTCCCAATTCTCCTGTAGGTATGCCTAGATAAGGCCTTATCCAATTTATATCTCCCAATAACTTTTGAAAGTCATTAAGTGATTTGAGTTGATCTACTCGTATTTGAATTTTTGGTGGATGGACCATGGTTGAGGATAATAGAACTCCTAAACAATTAATTGGAAAATTTCATTGTACTTTATCTATTGCTATCTCTAGATTATAATTTTTTAATAAGTTTGTAAGTGTGGCATAACATTCCAGCAATCTGTTTTTATCTTTATGTGCCAATAATACATCATCCATATAGTGAAATATTTGTAGTTCAGGATTTTGATTTCTAAGTGGCTGGAATGCTTTGTTAACATATATTTGACACATAGTTGGACTGTTATCCATCCCTTGAAGGAGTACTTTCCATTCATATCTCTGATCAGGACCTTCATGATTTAATGCAGGGATAGTAAATGCAAAACTTGGACTATCCTCAGGATGAATTGGAATTGAAAAAAACAATCGTTAATATCTATAGCTAAAACATGCCAGATTTTTGGCAAAGCAGACAATTGAGGAATCCCTGATTGAGCAGGTCCATAATAACCATCTCATTATTAATGGCTCTTAAATCTTGCAATAATCTCCATTTACCAGATTTCTTTTTGATGACAAAAATGGGAGTATTATGGGGAGATATGGAAGGTTGTATATGTCCTTCCGCTAATTGTTGTTTGACCAGATCATGGGCTACTTGTATCTTTTCTTTAGTCAGGGGCCACTTTGAAACCCACACTGGTGTTTCAGATTTCCAAGTAATTTTGATTGTCTCAGTGGCCCTTTCTGAAAATCCAACCCATGTCTGTCTGTTCCTTGATCTATTTGAATTGGTGCTGCTATACCTTGTCCTTGTTTTCCTAATCTTTTTTCTTTCCTAAAACCTTGTCTAGCCCTAGTAGTGGGTGCATTAGGATTGATGTTATTTGTTAATGTCAAACCTAATTGATCTAGGACATCTCGTCCCCATAAATTTATAGGAAGATGATCCAATACATATGGCTGTATAGTTCCTTCACGTTCTTCAGGATCCTTCCAATCTAATACCATTGCACTTCTATGGGGATTAGTCGCCACTCCTAGGCCTTGAGGCGTTTGAGTGGCTTGTTGTAATGGCCAATGTTTTGGCCATTCTTGACTAGATATGATGCTAAGGTCAGCACCTGTGTCCAGTAGCCCATTAAACTCGTGTCCTTGAATATTTAGTTTTAGTATTGGGCGAGAATCTAAATTTAAAGACAGCATAGCCCAATATACACCAGTGGAGCCTAATCCCCTGGAACCTCTTTCTACACTACGACTAGGAAATTTATTATGTAGGCTGGGTATTATTAACAACTGTCCTATTCTATCTCCAGGTGAAATTACTGATATACTTCTTGGAGAACTAGCTATAATTTTTATTTCACCTACATAATCGGGATCAATAACCCCAGGACTTATCATAAGTCCTTTTAATGTAGATGAACTATGTCCCAATAATAAGCCTACTCTTTTTTGGGGAAGAGGTTCTGTTACTCCTGTGGGAATAATTTGAACTCCCATCTCCGGTGTTAGTACTGCTCTGGCAGAGGCGCAGATGTCCAACCCTGTGCTCCCTCGGGTTTGTCTGATGAGGGATTTAATGGACAATGTATCCTGGGCATTACCCTGATGGTGTTGCTGGGTTCCTCCACTGCCCCGTATATTTGTGGTTGTGGGCACCGGAGCATTGGGCTCCCCTGTCCGTTTTTCGGCATTGGAGCCTGATGCCTTTCTCCATGATATCGTGGGAAAATACCTGGTCCTTTTCCATTTTTTGATAAGGGAGTACTCTCTATGGTGGTTTGAGAATGGCATTCATTAGCCCAATGTTTCCGTCTACGGCATCATGGGCAAATACCCGGTATTCTATTTCTTTGATACCTAGTTTTGTTAAACCCTCTTCCTATGGGGCAACTCCTTTTAAAATGTCCTGTTTTTTCTCAATCATAGCATGTTTTGGCCTGGCATCTAAAGCCTGTTGTACTTCAGCTGCCAAGACTTGCCCTTGTTCATTAATATCTCTTCATAATTTAATATATGTGTTTAAATCTTCATGTCTCCAAGGTCTAATAACCTCTCTGCAGCAACAATTTGCTTGGTCATAAACCAGTTGTTTTATTAATGGAATTGCTTGTTCTGTATCCCCCAAAATTTTGGCAGCCGTTTGAATTAGCCTATCTACAAAGTCAGTGTAAGGTTCATTAACTCTCTGTATTTCCTTAGATAGCTGACCTTGTAAATCTCCATGTCCTTGTAAAGTCTTCCATGCCCTGACTGCGTCTGCAGCAATTTGTGCATATATAGCAGGATCATATTCAATTTGTTACCGGTGACCCTCATAAGGTCCTTTTCCTAACAACATATCTAGATTTCTTTGAGGGTAACCGGCTGCTGCATTTCGCCTAGCTGTCTCCGCGCAAAATTCCTCATTGGCAACCTTCCATAACAAATATTGTCCTCCATTTAGCACAGATTTACACATGCTAGCCCAATCTGCTGGCGTCATGTCCAAGTTAGTAATGGACTCGACCATGCTTACCATGAAGGGAGCTTGGGGACCATAGGTTGTTACAGCCTCCTTTAACTGCTAAAATCTAAAGCATGGTGAATTCGCTCCCCTCCTACATGTTCAAGTACAGGGCATGCTAATCTTTGTGGAATGGTCTCAGGATCCCATTTATCAACTACAGGGTTTGAGAGCCACTCAGCTGTCTCTATCGATGGGGCTGTTGGTTGAATTACGTCTTCTTGTGATAAAACGGAGTTAGTAACAGCCTCCTGTTGTGGCCTTTTTCCTAACCACTCCTTTTTCTTTAAATTTTCTTCCTCTGTCTGACTAGCTCGAGAGACCTTCACTTTTGCTTGATCTAAAATGTCTTTCTCCATGGTCTGAACCTCTAACAGTTTACTTAACATCTTTTCGGTTTTTGTGTTTTTTTTACTAATTTCAAATCTACTATAAAGATAACGCAACCCAATAAGATAACACAAAACAAAACCGAAACTGAATGAAACAAAAACGGAATAAAAAATCGTTGTATCAATTTTCTCTTTCTCAGGGCTGACAAACTTTAAACCTTTAGTCAACCATTTTTTTCCAGTTTGCCTGAGAAATTTCTAGGGATATGCAGCTTGAAACAAAAACAAAATAAATCAAAAGAAGAACACATTGTTTTTTGAAATGGTCACCCATTCTCTCGCCTTCCCTCAGGGGCGAGCAATTTCACTTTCCCCCAAGCTTCAGGCGTTCCGCACACGAGCCACCAGATGCCACAGTCTGACTGGGCACAAATCACGAGCCACTCACAGCTTTGTAGATTCAAACAGCAATTCTTTATTCCCAACCTGTCACCGGCACTCTACAAACACGTTCTGGGGAAGTCCACGTTCTCTGCCCAAATCCAAACCTCCACTGGGCTTCTGTCTCCCAAAAATACTGTCTGAATCCCTAAGAACTCAAGAGGAATTCAGGCAGCAGGATATGCCCTATTCCCGGCAGGAATAATCTTTCTAAACCGGGAACGCCCTAAACTCGTATTATCCTAAACCAGGAACACCCTAAACATGGATCCGCCCTGGTCCTTGAGCAAGGTTACCTTCCAGGAGTCCTTCCACTAAGCAACATGGGGGTACGCTGGCAAGGAAATTGTCATGCCTACTTGGCTAATGGATCCCAGCAGGAATCAAGTTGCTGCAGAGTTAGTCAAGGTTAGGTCACAGTACAGCAGGGAATGCCCCGATGCAGGGTGACCATGTCCTTATGAGGGGCTGGGCAGGTGAAGAAGGACACATGGGGCCCTCTGAGGATAGAGGAGAAGGCTGGAGCCAGGCAGCTGAGAGAGAAAGGCTTCAAGGTCTGCAGGCACAGTTGAAGTTGGGAGGGCACAGGATGGCACCTGGAGGTTTCCCAAGAGCATGGCCTAGTTACCTGTCTTAGTCTTTCAGCCTCCAGGGCACAAAGGATGAGTCTTTAAGTCACCCAGGGTGTCCAGCTTTGTTCCAGCAGCCACAGGGAGCAGAGGCTGCCAGCATGGCCATTCGCAGGTGCCCAGGCTGGCCAAAGGTGTTAGTATGGCCACCCAGGGGCTGGAACCTAAGGATTACCTACAAGAAAATCACCTATTGGAAAATCAGAACTTCTAGGATTCTGAAGTGATTACCTGAGGCTTTCAACAAAACTTCCCTCATCTAGCCCCACCAAGTGGTACCCAAGGGTGACTGAGAATCTTGGGAGAGCCTGGTAACAAAGGCAAAGGTGGGGAATTGCAAGGTCATACTGAGGTCTGCAGTTTTTAAACATTGTGGCCTTTCTCTTTGTCCTCCCTGCCTTTTGGCATGCAGGAGCTCTACCTGTCTAAGTGTTGAGCTCATCAATTTTCAGGGAAGTACATAGCAATGTTCTCAGGCTTCCTTTGCCTGTACTCCTCTGCCACATGGGGTGGCTTTTGAGGAATCCCCTATCACCTGCCACAGTGGTTCTGGCACTTCCAGGTTTGCAGATCCCTATGAGAAATGCAGGTAGAAATGAAGGAAGGCACTGCTTTGGGTTTTGCTTTGAAGTTTAAATTTTGCTTTTTTAATTTTTAAATTATTTATTATTAGTACATCAGAGTTAAACGCAATATTGGGTCTCCTTTTTCAATAATCCCACAAGCAAGGAAAATAATTTGCTCCAACTCAGGCACCCAGTCCTCCCCATTCCTCTCCCCTCCTGCCCCACCTCTCTCTGCTTCTCTCTGTTTATTTATAGTTTGTTTCAAACTTTAATAGGAAGTAGCATATGCTCATAGTTCGAAATTGGTTTGTTAGTCTCCTTCCAACATGTGTATTTCTGAATATTGGCCTTTTCAAAAGCAAAGGATGTTCAAATATTTCAAATATTTTAAAAGGGTTCTGCCCTCCAACTCTGTGCGCTCTCTGCTTTCTCCTCTGTGGCCAGAAGGTCACGGTCTTCCAGGCCCACTAGGGCTTCCTCTTCTGGCATGAGGGGCTCGAGCTTTGAAATGAGCTATTTTTGCCTGATTTGGGGTTTGGCTCGGTACCTGCAGCTACATTTCCTAGGAGAAACAAGATCTGGCAGTGGCCCTACAGTGTCTTGTCTGTGTGTCCAAACCCTCAAAATTCCCAGTTGTCAGGGGTAAGTTGTGACCATGGCTCTTGTCTTCAGGCTTAGTCTCTTTGTAGCTGGAGAGTTCCCCATGCTGGGGCAGCAGCCCCTCTTCCTGGACCATAGGTGAGGCCTGAGGCATGGAATCTCAGGTATGTTAGGTGTTTTAGAAAGGGGTTTCCAGCAACTCATTTTGGAACAGCCTATTTTATCAAAAACCACTGGTCCATGTAATTTCCTATCTAACTAAAATTACTTCAGTTACTTTCTTTCAAAATACTTAGATTTCTAAAGGTGGTTATTTAATCAGAGTGCCATGGGAGTGACTGATAAGCCTAATAGCCCACTTTATTTCATGAGTGATCCCACTCAGAGTGCAGGCGGCCATTCTTTGTGGCGATGGTAAGATCATTGATGTCTGCCCTTCACTTCTCAGGCTGACAGCTAAGCTAGAACCTTCCATCAAATACTCTTCCTTCTTCTTTCTCCTTTTTTATTCTTCTGGGAGAGAGATGCTAGTCCCCATAGTAGCAAACCAAAAAATTACAATAAAGATTGTCCTGAGTTTATGAAATGTATCAGTTTGTTATGTTCCATTTGCAAATCACAGAAATCCAATTCAAACAGGTTTAGACAATCAATATGGAGTAATATTTTGTGTAGCTGAAGTACTCAGGGGAAGAGTGGACTGCAGACCCAGTAGCATCCAGGGGTTCATCAGAGTAAAGTTTAACTTCACATTCATTTTTGCCTTCTTCCATGTGTGTCCCATGGTCAGACAAGCTCTTCCCTCATGGAAGCTGCTCCATCCTCATGTCCCTCTGGGTTTAGAGCCAGAAGAACAGAACTTTCCTCAGGGAGTCATCCAGCCCTGGATGTGTTCTAATTGCATCCTGGGTAAAAGTGGAGTGGCTGGGGCTTCTGAACTCAGTCCCTCTTAGGCACTGATCTGCAGAAATGGCAGTGCACACAGCTGCAAGGTGGCCAGCAGGTTCACTGCAGGACTCGTGGACACGGGGCAGGCAGTCACTGCCAGCCTGGGAAGCAGCAGGTGGGAGGAGGAGATGCTATGTCCAGCTAATGGCAGGTTTTTCAGATGTCACCAGGAAACTATTTTAGGGCTTTAGACTGATAGGACTGGGGAGAACAGAAACTTGGTGAAGCCTCTCTTACAGACCCTCAGGACGGGCAGACCCAGCACAAAACCTCAGGCCTGATGGCTCCCAAAGCACATGTGCTGTATATTTCTGCTGTGAACTTTACCTTCCATGAGATTTGCTCAAGCCAGTGCCATTCTCCAAGACCACTGAGCTTATTTTCTGTGGGCTCCAAGGTCACATGTCTATTCCTCTAACAACTCCTCTGGTTGGAAGTCTGTGGCTTACTCACTGCCTTCCCCTTCCTAAATTCCCATGAATCATTACTCACAGAGGATTTGCAAATGTGCAAATCTGTGCAGACACCATGGAGAGCAGTGTGGAGGTTCTTTGGAAGATTAAAAATAGAATAACCATATGGCCCAGAAAGCCATCTTTTCTGTATATTTAAAAGAAATGAAATCAGCATGTGCAAGAGACATCTGTATTCATGGGATTGCTGCAACACCCTTCACAATAGGAAGGGATAGAATCCATCTTAATATCCTGTGGATGGATGGATGGATAAGCAAATTGGCATGTGTGCTGTGGAATAATAGTCAACCTTGAAAAGGAAGGAGATGCCAGCACTTTCAGCAACTTGGGTGGGCCTAGAGAACGTTGTGCTGAATTATATAAGCCAGGCATAGAGAAATCTGGCATAACCTCACTTCATGGGCAATCTAAAAATGTGAACTTGGGGAGGCTGAGAATAAATGGTGGTCACCAGGGGTGAGGGCGAGAAATAGGTGTTGCTAAAAGCTACATGGGCATATGTATGCCAGGTGAGTAAGACCTAGAGATATGCACCATAGGTGCCAGTAGTTAATAATGTGGTATTTTGCCTTTAAAAGGTGTTAAGAGGACAGCTCTGGTTAAGTATTTTTGCATAACAAAGCACACAGGGGAGCCTGAGGCAATGGCAGGAGGCCTTGTGGCCTCAGGGTGTTCCAGGTGTGCAGTGGCCAGCCTAATGAGATCTGCCATCAAATATAAAAAATTATTTGTTTTTATTTTGCTGAAGTGGCAGTGCAGGTGGCTTCTCTGGGGGCCAGGAGGCATCTCTTCCACCTGAGCTCTTAAGGGGACTCAGCTTCTCAGGCTGAACACTTTTCACCTGTCCACACCCTCTCCACTGCCAGCAACTGGGGGATATGTGCTGCTCATGCACAGAGACCTCTGGCCAAGGGGCAAGGCCTGGGAATGCAGCCCGCCCTGCTTCTCAGTCCACAATATAAGGTGAAAGAGGTCCCAGAAATGGCTGCCTGACCTCTTGTTCCGCTCTGCTGGCTGCTCTGTTCAACTTGTTTCTTTGGTGAGTAGATTAGTAACATATTCCCTGTTTTTTTGTTTGTTTGTTTGTTTGTTTTTGTTTTGTTTTGTTTTTTAGGGGGGCTGTTGTAGGATGGCCTTAGGTCTAAGCCTAAGCAACTCCATTTTAAAAAACCTGCAGTTTCACCAGGCACACCCACTGATCCCTTCACTATGTCCTCAAACAAGATCCTTTTCCTCACCCTGATAAAGAGAGTACAGCCCCTGGATGGCTGTCCTAGCCTGACAAGAGAGAAAGGCGAGAAGATCAGGGTGGAGACCACAAAACCAGATGTATCAAACCCCAAGGCGAATGATGTCACTGAGAAATCTGATAGTAGCTGATAAGGATTGGATGGGGGTCAAAATACTTTCAAAATTTAATATAATTGATAGAACAAATGAACCAGAATTCAGCCAGCAGAAATAATGATGCACTTGAGCTGGAGAGCCTGATGAGGACCTGCCATCTATCATTTGTCGTCATTTCCTGAGCCTCTGCATCATCTTGACCACTCTCAAACTCCACCACCTCATGTGGGCCTTGATCAAAGCTGAAACTCCTCCCTCTGACCCCCTCTTCAACCAGTCGTCCACTCCATGCCAGGAAAAGCCTGCCTTGGTTCCGGACCTGATCACCATGGTCTGAGTGAGTGTGCATCTGCTGGAGTCAAAGCCTAAGTCTTAAGACCTTTAAAGTTAGCATGCAAATGGAATGTCTGCCATTAGCTGATCATGAATAAGTGTGTTTTGCAGTGCTTAGAATTAATCTAGAATTGTTTGCTGTAAATTAATTATGTCTATTGCAGTGCCTAGCATTAAGGATTGATTTTTTTTTTTTTTTGGTTAAGAACCTATAGAGTGAAATTGCATTGAGTCATTTGTTTGAATAAAGCATTGAAAGGGGCAGAAGTGTGTGGACATTCTTGATTTCTCCACTTGACTGAATATTTCACAATTTTGCCCCCTTGTGATAGGAGGTTACTGGGGATTGATCCCAGGGGAGCTTTTTTACCCCTGAGTCACATCCCCTGTGCTTTTTATCTTTAATTTTAAGACAGGGTCTTGCTAAGTTGCTTAGGGCCTCAATAAATTGCTGAGGCTGGCTTTGATATTGTGAGCCTGACTCAGCCTCCTGCATCTCTGTGAATATAGGCATGACTCTCTTTTTTCATAGAGGGCTAGAAATTTAATTTTGGTAGTTTTCCTTTTTATTTCTATCTTCAATATCGAGATCTCTCTTGATCTTTTTACCACAAACTCTATTTACTAAGAAAACCCCACTGGGCATAGTCATGCATCAGAGCCTTGGGAACTTTGAGGATGGTTAGGGACAGCATAGGGAGTGTTTCCCATCCAGGAAATGCCTTACATTGATTTGTCATGTTTAGTCAATGTAATTTTTAATTCCAATTTGAGATTGTGATTATCTTGAAGATATCATAAGATTATTATTATCTTGCTATTATTATCTTGCTATTAAGGAAACAGCAGCTATTCACATTAAGAAATCTCAAATCTCAAGGGAGTAGTACAAGGAAATTAGTCTCAACAGACTTATTTCCTTTTGTTGCCAGGGTCTGGCTCTGTTTCCTGGTACCTGGGCACCCTTGGCATCCTGCCAACAGAGTAGGAAGCACAGGAAGCACCAGGATCCCAAGGTACCCAGGCCAGGGCACAATGGCCATCCTACTCGATATATAAAAAAGAAGCAATGGTGTGTTAATTAGCTTAATCACATCAATCATTCTACAATGGAAACTTCATTAAAAAGATATAATTTCTATTCATCCCTCATATGCAATAAATATGGACAAAATGCAGAATATGAGGGTCACAGGGTGGAGAGTTGACTGGGTAAAAAGATCTGGATGAGCTCAGCCCAGGCAAGGTAGGGAATCAGGGAGATCTCACTTGCTCTTTTTACCACACAAGACACCATGACTGTGGAAGGAAGGGGGGCAAATGTCCTCTTCTATCCCAGCACCATGGAGGCACTGTCTCCAGTCCCACCCCTAAAGGAGCCTCTCCATTTTTGTTCCTATGGATCAGGATTGACTAATTTAGACTTTCATCCTCATTTTCCATGGAAGCTAAAATCCCTCAATGAACAATGCATCACTGTTACCTTGTACCACTGAGAAAAAATGATGGCAATTTCAATGTTGATACCTGGTCAAATGCATGAAGCATCCCATTCTCAAAAAGATTAGAAGGTGAAATAATTCTTGCTAGGCAACTTACTAGAAAAGGGAATGGAATTCTGAAGGTGGTCGAGATGCCTTCATGATGGAGGAAAGATCGTGCTTGTAAAGTGCCAGTGGATTTTGCCAGATCGTGTGTGTAAAGTGCCTGTGGATTTCCCCAGGACGTGTTTGTAGAGTGCTGGTGTGAGTTCTGGAATAAAAAAATTACTGTTTGAATCTACAAAACTGTGAGTGGCTCGTGATTTTGTGCCCAGCTAGACTGCAGCATTTGGTGGCCCACATGGGGAATGTCTAAAGCCTGGAGGTAAGTGAAATTTCTCTTCCCTGAGGAAGAGCAAAAGAATGGGTGAGAATTTCAAAAAACAATGTGTTCTTGTTTTGATTTATTTTGTTTTAATTTCAAGTTGCCTGTTCCTAGAACTATCTCATGCAAACTGGGGAAAATGGTTGACTCAAGGTTTGAAGTTGTTAGCCCCCGAGGAAGAAAAATTGTTAGATGAAGGAGGCACCCCAGTAAGACCAAGAACAGTTAGGACATATGTTGATACAATACAAAAATGTAGCCCATGGCTTTTTAAAGACGAGTTATTAAGTATATCAATGGGGCCATAATGGTATCCTGTAGAAGGATTTTTCTTCAACAAGAAAGAGATGGCTAGTTCTGTTTACTACACTTGTCTAAGATCTTGGTTTTTATGATTAATTTACAAAGCTAAAGTGATAAAATATCAACAACTAAATATAAAATCAAATACTCTTACTTATTAAGTTACATAAGGTAATATATTTAAACATTATGTGTGTTTTCATAAATTGGTAAATGAAAAAAAAGTTTTAATATTGCTTTGGTCTGTGTCTTTTCTAAAACAATATTACTATATTGCTTTGGTCTGTATCTTTGCTAAAACAAGATTACTAAGAGTTAAGATTCAATCAGGTGTAATTTATATACAAAGAGTATAAGAAGTTTCAGTTGGGTTTCAATTACAGTATTATAGTACCATAAAAACATGAAAGTGTTTCATTTTATTAAAGTGGAGTAATTTGTCTAGATTCAAAAAAAATTATAAGGGTTGTTTCAGAATGTGAATTTATAAAAAGGGTTAGTGGTTAAAAAAAGATATAAAAGATTGAAGATGTAAAAATATATTTTATTTATGGAAGGTTAAAAGAAAAAGAAATGCTAGATGAGATAATCTCTGTGTGGTAAAGTAGAAAGTTGTAAATGCCATTTTAAAAGATCTTGAGGTAACTAGACTTATTTTATAAGCTTGAGAAATGAAGAAAGAAGAAAAAGTTATTTGTACATGGCAGATTGAGTCAAAGCTTCTTAATGAAGTAAAAAAAAAGGACTTTGGTTGAAGCGCAGTCATGTAAACTAACATTAAGCTATGTAAACAGAATCTAAGCCTCATTTAAAAGAGTGAAGCTGTAGGTGGTGAAAAAGTACATTTAAAAGTACAGTATAGATGATAATTGGAAGGCTTTAAAAGGTTAAATTGAAGGTGGTCGAGATGCCTTCGTGATGAAGGAAAGATGGTGCTTGTAAAGTGCCGGTGGATTTTGCCAGATCGTGCGTGTAAAGTGCCGGTGGATTTTTCCAGAACATGTTTGTAGAGTGCCGGTGTGAGTTCGGGAATAAAGAATTGCTGTTTGAATCTACAAGGCTGTGAGTGGCTCATGATTTTGTGCCCAGCTAGACTGCGGCAGAATTCCCTGGTCTTCTGTGTCACTGTCTGGTGTCTGTACCTAGCCTGTGAGTTCTGCAAGGGTGTGGACCACAGTTAATACTTCTGTAAACATCTTGGGCCAGCTTTAAACCAGGAACATGGTAGTTGTTGCACAAAGATAAACTGAGCTACAGAAGACAGTGTGGTGGGGAGGAGCTACTGCTTCAGTTTTAGGAGGGCATTTTAAATTTTGGAAATGAGGAATCTGTGTATTGTGGAGAAAAAGTGGCAAAATATCAGTACCAAATTGTGTTTAAAATAAAATTGAGATGACTTTGAAATTCTGGAATAGTTGCCATGTTCCCATACATCTCTCACACAGCTTGCTGTTATCATCTTATAAAACCAGAGAACGATACTCAAAGACATTCATCATCATGTGCTAATAGTGAGTGAATAAAATAATTTATTTGGAATTCACTTTTCACACGGTGTGCCTTTATGTTCTAGTAGGAGCTGAGTCTCCTTAGGCTCCTGTGTTATAATGTGCCATAATTCTGCCATTTTCGCTCTTGGAGGGAATGAGTGCAGAGCTTTCCTGGTACTTTAATGGTTCCTGATTTTGCAGCTCGGTGGCTGATGAATCACCACTCTTAGTCTACTGCAACACTGCATCCAGAAGTTTCTGTCCTCCATGGGTCTCCTGAGTGCTGAAGGTATTTGTGCTTCATTAGTGCTCTCATAGGAAGGAGTTGAAGTCCCTGCTTCTGAGCAACCTGTAAAATTAACAGATAAATATTCACCAAATTTTCAAATGTTCTTTTGAAAAATTCCATTTTATATAGATAATACCACAATCTTGGATAAAATCTAAACTTGAGCACTAAAGGATTAAATTTAGAGTTTTCTTTCACTCCTTCAGTTATTCTCTGGCTTTATATGCCTCTAGTCACTTCAGGCAAAAAACATGAATTGTAAAGCCAAATGTCCCTCTTCTCCCATTTTATTTGAGTTTGAGGGAAAGCTAAGTATCTTGTGGAATTAAAGGGTGAAGAAATCAAGGAACTGTCTGGTGCTTTTTCATTTGCTGTTTTTGGCCATTCAATATTTCAAATTAACAAATCAAAACAAATAGAACCTCAAGGCCAGTGCACAACTTGGGGAGCAGGCAAAGGTGCCAAAGTTTTTGTAAATTTGTTTCCCCTTTAAAGTGACATGTATTGAGCCAGTGGATTTCTCTTTCACAGATATTGATGACAATTTCAGGTTTTAGATTCATGACACCATAGTTAATGGCCCCAGTTGTCAATAGGCATTACTTGCATTTTGTTTTTCTACAAAGTCAACACAGGAGGAAAATAATAGTAGAAGCCTCCTATTAAATCTGACCAGTGAATACAAGGATTTTTTACATTGAAAATACAAATTATTACTCTATGCGTAAATTCTCTTTGCATTTGATCTTTATTACAATGATGATCAGATTAGTTGACAGTCACTGCATAGACAATGATGTATTCTCTAAAACAATGCAAGATATGGGGTGTAATTTGCAACTCAAAAACTAAATTAATTCATCATAAAGGATTATAGCCTTTACATTTACAAAATTGAGATGAAACTATTTTCATAAAGTAGTTTATACTTTCCTGGTTTAACATCCACTTCCAAATTTGTGCTCCTTGGTAATAAGAGAGGAGAGGAAGGAGGTGGAAGAGAGCAGAAGGGACAGAGCAGAGTGAAACTGAAGCTGTGAGCTTGGGTCCCTCACCTTTGAGTTGTGGGCACCTCTAGACTTACTTCCACCTCCTTTATTTTAACACTTTTGGGTTGTGCAGAGTATCATGGTCTCCACTTGGACCTCTTTCTACTCTTAATAATTTAAACTGTATTTTCTTAAAATTCACTTTTTGTGTTTTACTGGAAAGTAAAACATTTTCTTCTTTTACAGTGGTTGTTCATAAAGACAAAGGGATGGAGGAGATTACAAGATGGCTAAGAAAAGATGAAGGAATCAGTTAATGAGATTGAGAACAGAGAGTGACTTCCAGGCTACAGAGCTTGGGTGGCCTGTGAGACGCTCTCAGCCTCCAGAATGCAGGGGCCAGAAACTTCCTGACAGGCCTCTGTCTCTAGGGTTTTGATCAGCATCTTCGCTGTTGGGGGTGGTGAAGTGCAAACTCACCCCTTGTGCCTCTGGCTGAAATGTGCACTTTTTATGTGGATGTTGAAGTGTGTTGGAGGAGACCTCATTCCCTCTCACTCCATGACTTTTAGGATCAGGAGATGTTGCAGGAAGCTCCATAGTGACAGTGTTGTGTAAATCATGGTGGTGGGTCATTCTGCTCCATCACTGTCCATGGGTCTTGTCTCCAGAACTCTTTCATGGACTTTACATATTGACATTTAACTATATGCTGATACTTTTTTTTAAAATAAACATTTCATGCTGTAAAGCATTGATTCATTCTTAGAAATATATCAAGAGATCTCAGTTTCCAAATAGATCCATGGCTGTAAAGGTCATGAGAGCTTCACTACAATTTTAGGGAGAGTAAGCTCCAAATGCATCTTCCTCTGGCCTCAGAGAAAGGGTGATGGGTGGGTGGGATTGGTGAATTCGTTTTGTCCGTGCAACCTGTTGTGTAAGCCTCCCTGTGCTGCCTCTGAGGGCAGGAATAGCTCAGAGACCGAGAAGAAAAAGGTGGTAGCAGAGAGTTTTTGCAGCTTTATTGAAACCTAGTTTCTCTGGCCCACATAGAGCTCTCATATTTAAGAATCAAAACTTAAGTCATGTTCCACAAGAACCTTCTATAAATTTGTCTCACTTGAGTAGAACACCATGTGTGTGTGTGAGAGAGAGAGAGAGAGAGAGAGTGTGTGTGTGTGTGTGTGTGTGTGTGTGTGTGTGGTTTCAGTGGTCACTGGTGACTTTACTGGAAAAGTACTGGACACATCCATGGCTGCCTTTCTAATTGTCTGGCCTCCATGAGCAAGTCTTTTGAAAGCTCCTTTTCCATTGTTACAGACCTCCCCTTCATGATTTCTACTCTCCATGCTCACAGAGGGCCTTCTGTTGGGACAGTTCATCAGGTTTAAGGTTGCTTCCTGGTGAAGTCAGGAACAAACCTCTGCCTGAGAAACTGTATAACTTCTGACTACTTTTGTGTCTGAGTACTCACAGCCACATGCAGCCTTTAAATCCAAATTAATAAAAATTAAAAATCTGTCCCTTATTTGCAGCCAGTGGCCCCACTAGTACTGACTCCACAGGTGAGGAGTGGTGATTACTGAAGAGGCTGGTGCCACCCTTTCAGGCATCATGCTGGTCCAGCCAGGCTGGTCAGAGTGTGGAACAGTAACTCAGCCAGGGGAGAATGCCCTGCTCACCTGGCTCTGTAATGTGCATTCACTACCAAGGTGACAAATAATCAAGCAATTTGCACTTGTCAGTGTGTCCATAGGAGTAAAAGTTTGTTCTGAGACTTAAAGAGCTCCTGGTTTTGCTTTACCCAACGTGTGTGAGAGTGTATCCTCAGGCCCGATAAGTCTGTTCTGGCTTCTAGAAGGTTTTTAAAAAATAGCTGTTGGTAATTCTAATGCATTGATTGGTTCATGTCTTCCACAGAATCTCCATGTCTTCTAACTGGAAGTCCTTCTTCTACTCCCTTTTTCTCATCCTCCCATCTCTTCCTTCTTCTTTTCTTCATCCTTCACCCTCCCTTTCCTCCATCTTCCTCTTCTTCCATTCTATTCTATTCCTGCTACTCCATGTCTATTCTAGTCATAGACAATAGAATCCATTCTGGTAGAATTGCAAAATCATTGAATATGTCTTCTTCTAATCAGTAGCCCATTCTTGGGGATGTGAAAAAAGGTGGGGTTCACATGGTGTTTTTATGGCTGGATCTTTTGAGGAATTCTACTTTCTCTCTCCTCCCATGTTCTGGGGGTTTGGGAAGGCTTCATCCAGAGACATCCCAAGTCAGGTCCTTCCCTGAGTTCTGCTATGTGGCCAGGTCAGGGGCCACAGGTTCTGGAGACAGTCAGAGCTGCTTCTCTCTGGGCTTCTGTTTGCTTGACCTTCTTACATCTCTTGTGTTGAAATTCTTTGAGCACCATCCTGACGTGGTGGAAACATGCCAGTCTCTCCAAATCTGCAACCAACTTGTGTCTCCCAGCTAGTTGGCAGATGCAGATGTTCTCACATGGGGGATTCGCTTGAAGAACCCATGTAGCACAGCTTTCTTTTTCATATTTTGAGGAGGAATTTGATGGGTAAACTTTCTAATTCTTCTCATTTTAGTTTTACAAAAACAAGCACAAATTTTATGTTCTTAATAATTTGATGGGAATGGTCCTGTAACTCACACTTTGATTTTAATGATAGAAACTCCTTTATTTTCATTGCTAATAAGATGGCTATAGATAAAATATTTTTACTTAATACATCTAATTATTTCTCTGGTTCAATGGATATTTTGTTGTTTTAGAAACCTTTTAAGACTAATAAGAGCCTGAGTGTTCCTTGGAGTTTTCCTTGCCTTCCACAACAACCTAGTGTGAGTACCGCATATGTGTTCTCATTAAATGCTTCTGCTTATACATTTCCACAAACGGAGTCTCCCTTTTGTCTTTCTCTATCAGCATCTAATTTCTTAAGAATGAAAATATTAAACCCTACATATGATTATTAGGATTTTTAAAAATGTCTTACCTCCTTAAAAATTCTAATCTTCAAACCTGGCCTTTATTAAGGGCCGCACGTGTGGTTTTGCCACGGCATTTGTACTATGCACTGACTTTATCATTTGAGGATTTTTCTTTGTGTCATGAGGAGCTGTGATCAATGCAGAAGTGAGTCATTTAACATATTTCCCTGCACCAAACTTATTGTCAGTTAAGACTCCCCAAGGTGACAGGGAACAAACTGAGACAGGGGTTTCTCTGCACACACTGAACATGCCCTTCACAGAAGAAGGAGGGCAGAGGGTGCTATGGTAGGCCCGTCAGATTTACCAAATAGAAATGTGGGACCCTGGTTAAATTTGGAACTCAGGTAGATAATGAAAAGTACTAGTGCAGCTCTCTCCTATGGAATATCTGGGATGAGCTTACAGAAATATTCATGCTTTATCTGAAAGTCAAATTCAGCCGAATGCTTGGAATGTCATCTAGAAACCCTATTTCTGGTGAAGAAAGTCTTTTGAAAATAAAATAAGAGCTTAATAAATATATTTTGCATCTCCAAGGTCTCAGCAAATAGTTCAGGAAAATGAGTCTGTAGAGGTGAAAACAAGGAGTAGCTATGAAACCAGAAGAGATAAGATACAGAGCTAAGGTCCCGGCTAATGACACGGTTGTCATTCCTTACTCCCCTCCCTCAGGATGGGAGGTTCTGGACTCGGTGGGATGTACAGAACCTCCTGTGCTGTGAGACATGTGGTTGGGCAGAGAGGTCAGTGGCTGGAACTTTCATATCAGCTTCGTGAGAGACCTTGGAGCAGAGAGCTCAGCCATGCCTGGATTTCTGAGACAGATAACCCAAGACAAGTGTGCATTGTTTTCCATCATAGGGGTTCTGGGAGTTCTGTTTTGTAGAACAGATGAGGACACACATGGACTCTGAGCAGCCCCAAATTCTGAGAAGAAAGGACCTGTGAATCTCTGCCACAGTCAGCGCAAAGGACTTGTTGGGTGATGTGGGACTTAAACAGTTTTAATTTCTACAAGGCAGTGCATCTCCTTGTTCTTCCTAGGGTCCAGTGACTACCTCAAACAAGCAACAGGACATACTTAAAGTCCCCCAGACTTGCTTTAATGTCCTCTCATCTACCTGTTGGGTGAAAGGTTATGAAAAGAAGTCAGCACTGGGTACCACACAAAAAAGCCCATAGCAGCTTGTGATCACCTGTCCTCAGGCCAGAGAGATACACAGGATGTTGACAGGCCACACATTCTGTTCCCAGGTGCAGGTGACTCATTATGAGGGTGATTCACAAAAGAGAATGCACACTCTCCAGCAGGGGCTGTGGGAGGCAGCTTCCTAGTGTGAAGAGGGCCAGGTGAACCTGTTCCCACCAGAAGACGCAACGGGTTTGCTGGAATCTTTCTGCAGTGGATGCCGGAGGATAACAGGAGCTGGTTTGTGCTGGGAAGGTGCCTGGCCAGGAGACTGTCTCTGCAGGGATAGGAAGGGGGACTGAGGGTTAAGTAATTTGAGTCCTTTTCAATTTCCCCAGATGTCAAGGCCACATATAATATTGCGCCTTAATTTTAGGGTCTACATTCTGTTCAATAAGTAAAAAGTAATTTTTGTGAGGGAAATTGGGTGATATTAGAGAAAAAAACTAGAAAGGTACATAGAAAATAACTCACATGGGAATGTCCACCTCATTTGATGGCTTTTGTGTTATTTCTTTCCTTCTCTCCTTGGTGAGCATTATTTGCAGAACAAGGCTCCAATCAACCATCATTCTTGCACAAACTAAAGTCAGGGATGAGACAGTGAGACAAGGATGGCTCTGCACACACTGGACATGCACTTCACAAAAGGAGTTTTAGCCTCCTTTCTCCCCACGCAAGTTGATTATTCACACTGGCATTCCTTGTGTGCACATCAACATTTCTTCATCTCCATTTAGTTCAAAGCATGAAAAATGTTCATGCGTAATTAATAGCTGTTCTTCACAGGATGGTATGGAAGCCAGTGTGATTGGGTCAGTGGTTAACAGGAGCTGAAGGTCTTTTCTATTTAATAAGGAAGTGTAGAGAAACCAAGTGAAAGCCTGAAGCTCCACATGGAGGCTTCACTTTTGCATTTCTGAGCCAGAAAACCCAAGATAAGTGTGTAGAGAAACCCAGTGAAAGCCAGCAGATCCAGATGGAGGCTTCACTCTGCATTCTTCCAGCACATTCTGATTGAGTGTTCTCTGCTGCTAACAAGGATCTGGAGACCGAGAGAGAAGCATAGAATGAGCACCACTGCCTCCCCTGCTGGGATTTCTCTGAAACTCTATGCAGAAAAAACAGTCAGCCACCCCTTAGTGTCTGTGGAGGATGGGATCTGGGCAAGACTCTGGGGATAGTCAGCTGATCTTTAGTGTCTGTGGAGAATAGGGTCCAGGGAGGACCCCTGGGGATGTGCCATCCATGGCTGTCTAAGCCCCTTATATAACTGCATTTGCATAACCTAAATGTCATCCTGTACTTAACTGATAGCTAGCTTGCTCCTCATGCCTAAGGTAGTGGAAATGCTGGGTAAATGGCTGCTATGCTGTATTGCTTGGGGGAGAATGGTGAAAAACAAAAATGTCTGAACACAGGTTTGTTTGTTTGTTTTAAAGAATACTTTTCGTCTATGGAGGAGATCATACAGATGCACAGAGAACTTATAGATAAGGAGAGTCAATTGTTAATGATTTTTGTATCATAGCCTTGTAATAAAAAAAAGACCAGAGTGCTGTAGTTGAGATGTGAGATGTCCCCCCAAGCTTGAACAGCCATGGCTTGTACAACCATGAATGGGCACACCCCCAGGGGTCATCCCTGGTCCCTGTCTTTCATAGACACTGATTGTCAGCTGACTATCCCCAGGACTGTGCAGGTCTGTTCTCAATTTACATCATAATACAGGAAAGCTTAGTAGTGACAGAATTGGGTTATGAACCTGATCAGTGCATTAATCCCCTCACAGGGATTAACTCTGTGGTCACTGGAGGCAGACAGGGTGGGGGTGGAGGAGGCAGGTCTCTGGGGACATGCTTTTGGGGTTTATATCTCTGCTTCCTTGTGCCATGTCCCCAGCTGCTTCACTCTGCCACACTCTTGTACCATGATTTCTGCCTGACCTCAGGCCCAGAGCAATGGTGTCTAAGGTCTGAGATCTCTGAACTTAAAGCCCCCAAGCACACTTTTGTTCTCTAATTGTCCTTATCAGGTCCTGGAGTCACAGCAGTGAAGAAGCTAACTAGAACAGTCTGCTAGCCTTTTCCTCCCGGAATCAGGACACCTTCCAGTGCATTGTGTTCTAGCCCAGGACTTACAAAACACAGCAAAGATTCCAGTTCACTCACTTTTTAAATGTCACCCAAAACTCTCCCAAGGTGAGCCCATTATGCCACTCTAAGCCATGTTCATCTCTGTTTTCTCCTCTATCTTTCCTGTGCCCATTTTGTGCCAGGGGTGTTTGGTGTGAAGAGCCCACTGTGCCAGGTTCTCATTCAGCATGGCTTCTCAGGCTCCTGTGGGGCTTCGTTGTCTTCCACATGTCCCCATGTGAGAGCTCAAGGTGTGGTCGCTTTGGTGAGGTTGCCTCAGACACATACCTAGTGACTCTCCTGTTCTTTGCATTATCTCCCCTGATATTGGTTGCTTCTTCTCTTTTCTGTGATGTGAAGATCATTTTCTGCACCTAGGCCATTGTGAGGGTCTTGCCTCCAGTCTTCTTCCTTCATGTAAAAAAAATAACAAGTATTCAGCTAAATTAATTGCACAGATGGGAGGGCTTCACTGTGACTTCTCTGTCTTTTCATGTATCCTGCTTCAATGGCATTCACCCTCCCCACTGTTGGCTGTAGCACACCCCCCACACACTCTATCCCCAGCCTCTTCTCCTTCAGCCCCCATCCCCTTCCATAATCAACTGTCACTTGCTCCAAATGCCCTGCCTGAGTGGCCCAGCTGAATGCAGGAGGCACTTGAGTGTAACTATTTTGCCCTGGACATCCAAGAGCAGTCAGACATAGACAGAGTCCAATTTTCATATTTTATTACTTGTGCACCTCCTTCCTGAGTGGGTCCTTAGTTTTTATTCTATATCCCCAAACTTTATGTCAGCTAAAAAAAGGGGAAGGGATATGACATGGACCCTGTTTCTGAACCTGAATCTTAGTGCGCTCATCACGGGGTGTGGCCTGTGTTTGTTTCAGTGTCACACTTGGACTCAAAAAAAAAAAAATCTGCCTGCATTTTGTGTGACCACAATAGTCTAGATGACCATATGTGGAATAAAGGTGAGTTACTGTTTTGGTCAACTCCATCTTCTGAGTGGATTCCTTGGTAACACTACCAAATGACAAATTGGTTTTAAAATCTTGCCAAAGATAAGCACAGTGCAGTTCTGGATGTGTTTCATGCTGACCTTGCAGGTCTGGTTTTGTGCCTCTCCCTCTGTTCCATAGCAGAAGTGACCCCCAAATTGGCCATTGTGAGTACATTTACTCCAAACACAGTAGGAAAACCATGAGTTGGGGCTCTTCTCTGCAGTTGCTAAATCTGAATAGAAAATCACACACCAAGACACTCAAAGGGAAAACTGTTGTTGATCTAGAAAAATCAGATGTAGGAATTTTTAAACAAATTTGAAAAACCTGTGAATCTGCAGAAAAGCATAGAGTAGACACGTGTGCTGCCATTACTGAGCATTTTCAAATCTTTATTTTGCCTCTTGGTTTGAGAAGAGACAGTGGGGGAGGAGAGAAAGCAAGTGAGAGAATATGAACATTATGTTTTGATAATGAAAAGAGCAATTTTCCAATTCTGCAGTAGTCCAAGTGTCACATTAGGTTAGTTTGGGGTCAGACTATACTTAAATTTTTGCTTATATTTTGATTAGATCATTACATGCATTCTCTGTACCAGCTCCCTAGTTTTAAAGGCTTCATGAAAAATATATGATTTGTGTGTGTGTGTGTGTGTGTGTGTGTGTGTGTGTTTGTGCCAATGTTTCCAGTACTCTTTAAACCCCATTTCCATGAATAACACTGTGCTGGAACCAGGATTAAGAACAAAATCCACCCTCTTTATTTCAAAATTTACAGAAACATTGCAGAGTAAAACATTTTTATAATAACTGCTATTATTTGAAAAATTTTAATGCCACTTTTTTATATAAAGAATAATAATTTTTATTATTCGGATTTTGGCTCAGTGGTAGAGAGCACTCCTCACACATGCGAGACCCTGGGTTTGATCCTCAGCACCACATAAAAATAAACAGCTGAGAAAAGTTATTGTTTCCAATTATAACTAAAAAAATTAATAAATATTTAAAAACGAATAAAAATATTGGCTGAAAACACATTTCAAAGCTGGCTGGGTGGTATGTGTTTCTGTCTAGTGTCTCAGATATCCTTCCAACAACCCAACGGGACAGGTAATATCACTTTCCATATCTTTTGGATGCAGAAAATGGATTTGACTAAAAAACGTCTTTCATACCTATCAGTGTCAGGGTCAGAATGCAATTAGTCCTCTCTGACTTGGAGGTATGCTTATCACAGCCAGGGCACGTCCAATTAACTGGACTTTGCATGGGGCAGGGGAGAGATTAGGGTGTGAGGGGCCATCTTATATGGGCCCCTCTTTCCACCATGGCCTCCAGTTGAGACCTTCTCATGGTGTGGAGGAAGCAGACACCACAGTGGAGTGCCGCCTTAGGGGGATGAGGATTCCTGGCCAGTGAGCAACTTTAGTCTTTTGTCTGATTTCCCCAGTGTGAGTCTGCAGTGGCTGTGAATTAACATTTTTACAAATGCCATAATTATACGTGGCTAGTGAAATTTTGTTACAGTGTTTGTGCATAGGCTGACAACATTTATTTAGAAAATATCAATATTAAATGTACTTCACAGTGCCTGTCAATTGCACTGGCCTTTCTCTTGAAATGAAGGTCTGGCTGGGCTCCTCTTGTCCTTGGATGGTCCCTGATCTGGTACATAAATGTCGCTGGTGTGAAAGACACAGTGCACATAGATGATGATGGAAGTGATGGAAAAGAGGGGCCAATGGTGGGATGAACTGATCATGGTAGTGTTTGTGCAACCAAAGAGAATTTAATCTTACTCTGACAAAAATATACAATCAAAGAAAAGTAAACGAGTTTCCCAGCAGCCCCAAAAGCCACATTTTCTCTTGAAGGCAAATTTTTTTCTGTCCTGAGGTGGTGTTCTCCTCTGTGGAGGGAGAGGAGCCTCACTCTCCCTGGTTGGAGAGATCACAGTGATAGTGAGCATCACACCTGTTCACCAATGTGAGGAGCCACATAGGGATAGATCCTGGCAGGCAGGTGATAAGAGGGCCTCCCATCTGCTTTTTGAGCCTACAGCAACAGCCTGAGAATGCTGAGCCTCTGCAGCCTGGTGAAGATAAGCTCCCCAGCCTTGGCCCTCTTCCTTGGTTATTGCACATGCTGGCCATTTGCTAGAAGCAGGGGCTTCTGGACTTGCTGTTCCCTGTATTTGTTCTATGGAACCTTATAGCGACTCTTAGCATAGAAATCAATACACTCTGTGAGCCCAATTTTCACAAGAAAGGCTCATCTTTCAGTGCAGTGTTCACCATTTCACCATCAATAACATATTTCCCAGAACTCATTTTAAGAGCACAGAGTTAGTGTGAATAAAGAGAAGCTTGATGAAATTTTGATGTTTTGGTGGCATTTGATGTTTGTGTTGTGGGACTGTCATTTCCTCATTGGGAAGAGGGGATTGTCTGGATTTTTTCTTAGTGTGAAGAGACACAAAGACTTTAAAGGTGGGGTATTGTGGAGTTGGGATTTTTTGAAGTCATATATTTTTTCTCTGGGACCTTGGAGCTCAGAGTTATTTAATAAATATTTCTCCAAGTAAAAGATCTTAGTAGCCCAGAGTTTTTCTTGTGGAGTTGAACATTGGTTCAGGTGCCAAATGCCTGTTATGTAACATGTGAGTTAAAGGTTCTGCAGTGGTTTTATATATCTCAGATCCTTAACCTTTGAGGAAGCCCAGTGTCCCCTGGTTGTCCACTGTATAACCTCCAACGGCACTCATATGCCCTGACATCAAAGTGACCTGTAGCTGCTTCCTAAAGGAAGGGCTAGGCATCCTGATGCCCCCAGTTCCTCCAGTGCCAACCCTGGCCAGAGAGCATTCAGCTTTCTGATTATCAGAGTTTCTGATATGCTTCCCTGGTGATCTAAACTGAATGAACTTTAAATGCCAACCCTCAGGTTTGATCCCTTGAGTCACATGATGCCACAAAGCACCCAACTTAGATCTTCATCCCAACTTTCAGCCTGGTTATTTTTCTAACCCTCATCTTTTCCTTCGTGTATCTTTAAGTCTTTTTCTACAATAATAGTGTTGCTACCACACTGAGGCAAGAAACAGAATAGTGTACTGGCATTAGCTTTACCAGAACCCACAATTAGAAAAAAAATCATTTTTTTATTCAAGAAAAACTTGCTCTTAACAGGATTAAATACCTTTATTTTATTAAATACCTTTATTTTACCTTTATTATTAAATTATCTTTACCTAAGTAAAAGGTAATCCTTAATTATGGCTCCTTTGCAAAAAGAAATGTAAAATTAGCTGCTGAGCCTATTTCCAAAGGAAGGTTGAATTTATGACACATTTGATATCAACCAACAATATTTTAAACACTTCTTAAATTTATTAGATCAAATGCAATAAAAATATAATAAAATATATTAGATCTATTTTTGAAATGTTAGTAGACATTATGCTAAATAACAGAAAATGTAAAATTTATCTTCCAGTATAAATGGTATTTTTAAATTTTTCATGCCAAGAAGTTCTTCAGTTCCCTAAATTAAAAGAAGAACCCCAAATATTGTTTTTCATGGGCGTATTAAAACTAGGGATTTATTATTTAGAGATAAATAAATAAAATTTATAGAATTTTGTTTTATTCTGTGATTTTTAAAAATTTCTAAAATAAGAACTCTGTTTGGTATTTTATTTTCTATACACATAGCAGAATACTGGCCTGGGATTGTTTCCATCAAGATTAGTGATAATTGTTCACATGTTTCATAGTGAGGTGCCAGACCACTATGGGAAAAAGAAGTGTTCAGAGAGTGTGATGGTCTATGTGAAGGAAAATTAACTCACCCCCATAGGTGTTCATGTCTTAATCCTGTTTCTGAGGTTTAATGTGTACCCACAGTTCATATTTCAGAAATCGCCAATGTGATGGTACTGAGCCATGGACCATAAGCAAGGAGCTCAGTCATAGGCTCTGCAGGGGTGAGTGCATGCTGTCACTGCTGCAGTGAGTTCAATATAAAGCACCATTTTGCCCCTTTCTTATCTTGCCCATGTGATGCCTTCCAGCATGTGAGAACATTTTAGGAAAGGCTTCGCTCACCATGGCCCCTTGATCTTGGACCTCCAGTCTCCATGAACCATGAGCTAAATAAGTTTAGGTTCAGTATAAATCACATAATCTGTGGTATATTTTTGTGTCAGCACAACCTAGATTAAGACACCTTGAAACCAGTGAAGGAACCTGGTAATTTTGCAGGAGAAATTAAGAAAGCAGATGGCACTAGGTGGTTCAGTTGTTGACTTAATGGGGTGAAGTTGTCCTGGTTTGCCTGCATGAGCTTGGTGTTTTTATCAGTGTACATATTACAATAAAAGAGGGAGGCAAAAGTGGGACTGTCTAGTCAAAGACACAGCATGATAGAAACTTGAGCAGCCAATTCTTGCCTTGGAAAGGAGCCAGGCAGCCTCTACAACCTGGAAAAGCAAGAAAATGAACTTTACTCTAGGTGTCTAATAAGGGACAGAACTTTTGACTTTAGTCCAGTGAGACCCATTTCAGTCTTCTCACTTCCAGAAATGTAAGAGGAAGCTTTAGGATTTGAACACACTGTGTGGTCATTTGTCATAGCAGTGGTAGCAGACTTGCACAGAGCAAAATTGGGGTATAAAGAAATCAGGCCAGTCTAGGAAGCCCCTTGGTCTCTCACAGCTGGAGATTTCTCTTCTACCCAGTGACACTGGATCTCCTGAAGGGTATTGGTAATGGGATCACAATATGCCCTTCACCTCTAAAAAAATCTGCCAATATGGTGTGAAGAAATTTTCTTTACCTTTTTAGACAGAACCAGCAGGGACTGAAGTGAACAAAAGGGAGTCGCATGGAACCTGAGAAACAGAGCAGAAAAGAGGCATAAAGCCTTTAAAAATTAAGCTGCCTTTGGAGTCAAAACCCACAAAATAGGCCAAAACCACATGCTCAGCCACTACACGGCAACTGCCCAGAAAGAAAAAAAGGTTTGAATAGGACCCAGGGTAACTTAACATAATAGGTAAATTATACAGAGGACAAAATAGAAATCACTGTCATATCAGGACCTGCAGAATCACACCCTGAATGAGAAACAATTGATCAACTGATGTCAACACTAAGATAAGCCAGATATTCACATTACTTGCAAGAAATTAGAAGCAGCCACCATAAAATAAGCATCCAGTAATTAAGAATGGCTGTGAAAAATAAAATATGAAATTTGTGAGATACCAGAATGCTGAGAGCCATTGCCAAGTAGGAATGACGCATGCCAATTTGTCAGCCTACCCCATGTTGCTAAGAGTGCAGTGACTTTCTATGAAAGGTGACCTTGCTCAAGGACCAGGGCGGATCAGGGTTTAGGGTGGATCAGGGTTTAGGGCTGATTGGGGGTTTAGGGCAGTTCCAGGTTTAAGGTGGACCTTGCTGGGAATAGGGCATATCCTGCTGCCTCAGGGGCCCGCCCACTCCTTGAGTTCCCTAAGAGTTCTCACGGGATTCAGAGAGTATTTTGGGATGCAGAGCCTGGTGGAAGTGTGGATTTTGCCCAGATCGTGAGTGTAAAGTGCTGGTGGATTTTGCCCAGAACGTGTTTGTAGAGTGTGGTGTGAGTTCGGGAATAAAGAATTGCTTTTTGAAACTACAAGGCTGCGAGAGGCTCGTGATTTTGTGGCCAGCCAGACTGCGGCACCAGAAGTAGCAGGAAAGAAGGAGTTGGAATCATGGAACTAAGAAAGATGGTCATAAAGAAACCTGGATGAGCTCAACAGTAGAGTGGAGAGAAGACAAAAAATGATAATATGCAATTGAAATAAAAGAGAAAAAGTCTTAGAAAAAACCCATTTTGAATTCCATATCCTCAGTAGGTTTAATGTAAGGTTATGGAAAAAAATACCATGTATCATTTTGTAAAAAAAAAAAAAAAAAGAGGAGGCTGGGCAGAGGAGGAAGAGGAGGAAATAGAGGAAGAAGAGAAACAGAAGCAGCAGCTGGAGCGACTACATTAATATCTGGTAAATATCAAATCCAAGAAAATTGCCAGAGAGAAAGAAAAATGTTACATAATGATAAAAGGCGCAATCTGCTAGGAAGATGTAATGATAGTTTTTTATGTAAGCACGAAGCACCAGCACCTTAGAATGCATGAAACAAGAACTGATAATGCTTAAAAGAACACATGAGATTCACACTGAAGTTGGGGCATCATTGTACTCTCCAGCTACTGACTGAGCAATAAGACAGAGAATCAAAAAGGACTTGGAAGATGTGAACAACACAATTAGGCAACAAGATCCAGTTGATACTCATCCCAAAAAGAGCAGGATGCTCACTTTTATCAAGTACCCATAATATTCCCCAAGGTTGACCACATCCTGGACAATAAAACAAAGCTGAACACATCTAAAGAAAGGAACTCATACAGAATGTGTTTTCTCACTCTCAAGAAACCAAAGGAGAATTCATCAACAGAAGAAGACAAATCTCCCAATATGTGAAAATTATTATTTATACTTGTAAAAAAATCCATGTGTAAAAGAAGAGGTCTAGAGGAAATAAATAAAAATCAAAGCACTGAATAAGAAGAAAACACAGCTTTTCAAATTTAGTGCTAACAGGAAGCTTTAAGGTACTAAATGCTTATACAAGATGAAAAAAAAATGTTCTCAACTCAACAACCAAAATTCCTCCCTGAACATATCAGAAAAATCAAGACATAAATTCACCTAAAAAAAAGAAAAAAATGACAAAAGTATGAGCAAAAAGCAATAAATTTGAAGGCAGGATATGAATACCCCCTCCCCCCCAAAAAATCAGTAAAACAAAATTTGCAGTATTTCTGTAGCTTTAGCTAGAACAAGATCCAAAAAATCAGATCCTTCTGCTTTAGGATTGATGGAAACTTTATGTTTCAGAGTTTTGGGATCGTGCCAAACCAATTATGGCAGATAAAAAGTCAACTTGAAATTATTCTTAATTAAAACTCTCATTAGTGGCAGATTTTACATTTGATATACCACAGATTTTATAATCTGTTTAATATCAGAGAAGATTTTAGGCATCACCATTTGAGAATTATGCAAATTCTGAAATGGGAATAAAACACTGTATTTGTAACAACAACAACAAAAAAAAACAGTTGAGAATATTAATTGACTTTAATAATAAGAAAACTAGCTGAGTTACATATGAGATTCAGCAAGTTTTTTAAGTTCTATGGAAGAATTTTCTCCACTTTGAATGAGTTTTGTAGAAAGTTACATCCACTGTGTTTGAATTTTTTCTGGAAAATTAAAGCAGAAGAGCCTGTTACACTCCAGGGCTGGCCAAACCACAGGGAGGCCAGGGCTGGAGAACACACCGAGACTTGACTGTATTCTTTTTCCCCATCTTTTTTGTTAATGGTGCATTATAGTTCTACCTAATGGTGGGATTTGTTATTACTTATTCATACATGCATACTATATGACAATATAATTTGGCCAATGTAACCCCCAGTATTTCCCCATTTCTTTCCCTCTTCACTCCCTTTGGTTCCTTTCCTCCATTGATCTCTCTTTTCATGAGATTCCTTCCCCTAACACCTTGCTTTTAATTTTTTCTCTTTAGCTTCCACATATGGGGGAAAACATTTGACCCTTGACCTTCTGAGTTTGGCTTATTTTGGTTGACATAATGTTCTAAAGTTTCATCCATTTCCCAGAAAATGTCAAAATTTCATTCTTCTTTATGGCTGAATAAAACTCTATCATTACACATACACATAACACACACACCATATTTGACTATATCTGATTCTGATGTCATGACCTTGAAAGTGTTAGTCACATAAAAAAATGTAAAGAAAGGGATGTGTGATAAGATCATATTGTGCACATATACAAATGTGTATCAAAATCCCACTATTATGCACTATGAAATTGTGTAATTATGATCCACCAAAAATAGGAATGTAGAACTGAAGAAGATCAAGGCTTGGAATAGAGAGAGATCCTGAGGCGCTGTTCTTAATGTGGTTTGTGTGTGGTGTGAAGTAGGGATCTATGTGAATTTTATTTTCCCACATCAAGTACAACTATTTCTTAAACAGATATTCTTTCTCTCTTATTTGTACTGTCAACCCTGTCATCTAGCAAGTACTTATATGTGCTTAACTTATTTTCTTGGCATATCAGTTTATTCTGTTGATCTACTTTGTTAGGTTTGCTGTTGGCTTAGCCTGGTTAATTTCTCTTGGCTTCAAGCAAACATTGCTTTCAACTGACATTACTGCACACTGGAACCTCTGTTGAGCAATTTGCAGTGTATCCAGCATGAGGTGGTGTCATGAACTTGTTTGAAATTGTGAGCTCTGTTACTCTGCCAGTTATTAGCCAAGGGTATTGGGAAGTGAGTGTCCTCATAGATCCCACTCCTCAGTCCTCTGTTCAGATAAAGTTAGAGAAAGGATATAAAAAAAATCTAAGCCTAAACTATCCAAGCCTATTGCTTGTCATATAAAAACATTTTCATGAGTGAAAGTTAATGTTATTTATATTGTCCATAATACTGAACATTATAGTACCTAGTTTGTGATAGTTTTATTATAATTATAATGGTTAATATAAATAAATCAATACATATTACATGTTGTATGTCCAATAAATGTTAATTTATTCTCAGCCTTCTTCTTATATTTCCTTTCTAATGTGTGTCCTTCTTTGCTCATGTCTGTGGTCTGATTAGGATGTGATTTTTTGAGGGGCTATAAAATAATATGCTACAACACAGAAAATGTTTAAGTTATCTAATGTTATCTTTTCAAAATTGCAATCAATTAACAAAGAACTTATATTATGCACAAGATATCTTAGACTTTCTCCAGTCATTTTTCCTTTATTTCAACCCCTGATCCCTTATTAAAAGCTCTATCTGAATTAAGCATCTGCTACTGCTTCTGATGTCAGTTCAAATCAGCAGGAGTGAAATAAATACTACGAAGAAGGAGAGATCTGTTTTTGGAAAAAACTGATTCACTGTTCTGCTTCTGGGACTTCATTTTAATGCTTCAGAAATTCCACAAATACTTTGAATGAAGCTGAAAGAGGAGAGTCTGAGCTGGAACTTAGAGCTTGGCTCCATCGTAAGAAAGAAGACCTGACTGCAGATTGTGTCTGTGACACTGCATGTGCTTAAGTTTGTCTCAGACACATAGGGTGGAAATGGTCACAGGGTAATAGAATGGGTCATTCACAAGGTAAACATTAAGAAAGGGCTGTGCAGATGTCTTGGCCTATGAGAACATCTACATCACATGAACTGCCTGCATTCCCAAGAAACTACATGTGTTCTCTGTGCATAGAAAAAGATTTTATACTCTGCAAAAACAGAAGCTTCTGTTTTTGACAGATAGACGCCAGCACAAACCAACTTTATGCTTCACGTGTATATAAATAAGGTCATAGATTTCAAATGCACAAAACACCAGTACCTCCTACCCTCATTTAACATTTGTTCATATAAAGAAGACTGCACATTTATATGATCTTGTGTTGAGCACACAGCCACAAAAAAGAATAAAATCTACTAATTTGAAATGGATTTAGAAGAATTCATGCCCCCAGCTAAAATCTGAATGTTGTTTCCCAGATTGATGTGTTCTCTATTATGTCCTGCGCAGATCAAGTGTGCATTGTTGGACCAGGTAAGCAAAGATTAAATGTGATAGTAATTGGATTCCCTCATTGTATCAATGGCCTATATATTTTAGAAGAATATCCATGATCTCTGTGCTCTGAGATTACTTTTATTTATGTACCTGTTTGTGGAAGTTGACTTTGAACCTTGTAGTAGCATTCATCAGCTAGAACAGAGGGGTGCTGGCAGTGACCCATTGTGCAGAATGGCCAGTGGGTCTGCTCAGCAGATTTTCTCATTTATTCTGCCCTTGATTTATAGCTGCAATTTGGGAATTTCTGTGTGGACATTTTAATTATCAGGTCTGCGAGGGCACATGACTGTAATGTGAGCATCTTGTCTGTCATTTTGTATGTTTAAATGTAAGGAATTATTTTTTTCTCTTGCTTGTGTTTACTCTGCATTTTTTTTTCAAGTCTCTCAAAGGGGAAAGTACCACATGACCATATCAAAACAGTTCATGCATGCAAGAGGAGTTTGTTAGCCTTCTGCTTGGGAAGTTGGTTGAGACCACCAGGTCTTTATCTTTCTCTCATTTGCATAACTTATCTTGGTTTTTTGCTGGCATCTATCTAGAGCATCTTTTCTTCATGAGCTGAAAACACACCCCTGGGCAATTCCCGACTCACATCTTGCTTATAATGAGCAAACTCAGAGGAAAGAGTGATGCTCTGTGGGCCGGCAGCTGGGCAATCTTAACAAAAATCTATTTGGTTCTGCTAAGATACATACCCATTTCAGTTGTGACTCTGGCTCCAGGGACAGGAGGAAATGTGACAGAGAGGTCAAGTAAGAGCTCGTATGGTAGACATATAAAAACAGCCATGTAAGAACTGGAGCTGGACTGCCTGAGCTTAAATTCTTGCTCAGATCCTTAATAGCTCTGCAAATTCCAGAAAATTGTTTGATGTCCCCTGAAATATAACAATAATACCTGACATGCAGGATTGCTTTGAGGATTTAGTGAGCTATGTCTGAAGAGTATTGGAAACAGTACGTGGCACATGGTGGGTATAATATGGTCCTGGGGTCAATGTGAGCACAGATGGTTCTCCTTGGGGTGAACAGAGCTTTGTGGCACTAACTAGAATCAGTGGCACTCATCACTGACATCTGGGCCACCTCTTTAATACACCCCAGAGGTAGGATTTTGAGAGAAAGTTAAGTTGTAAGAAAACCTGAATCCCATGGAAAATCTACAACAAATCATGATGTCACAAAATATTCACACTGGAATAAATGTCCTGAGCTTGATTTCTAGAGTTTCTTTCCAGGGTTAGCTGTTCTTCAATGAGGAGCCCTTTAAGTGTGGCAGAGCTGTGGGCTTGAAGTGAAAATTGGCTCAGTTTTTGAAAAATACACTTGAGATCTACAATTTTTATTGCATTCAAGAGTGAATGAAATAAAACAAAATCCTAGTTCATTAAGTCTTTGTGTTAACAAAGCCATGTGCTTTATTTATTTGAGATTTAATTTACACATGAAATTAGGTAAAAGATGTCTAAGCCCTTTGATCTACAGGAGACATTGATCTGTTTCTGTGAAAGTTGAAATAGTTTATAAAACTGCTGAGGACTGTTTGCTGGGAAATTAATCTTTTCTTGGAGGCCAAAGATCAAAGAAAAATCAACAGAGGGGTTGTCACCATAATTAATGTATCCTGGATATTCTCTTTTAGCCACTTTCTTTCCCTGTAGATAGATATTCATTATTGGGCTATAAAGTTTATTTTGTGGAGGTGGAGCTGAGGAAGGCATTAAATAATGTCTCCCAGAGGCCCCAGGGGCATCAGCTGAGGCCTCCTTCACTTCCAACCAGCTCCCAAAATATGGACTTGTAGCAGAAACATTTATCAAAATGGATTTTAAAAGATTCTAACACAGTAGATTTATTATTATTATTATTATTATTATTATTATTATTATTGTTATTATTATTTTCTGTTTTCCTTCTACACCATCCAAATTTTTACAACACACAGCCAATAGAGCAGGGTTGAAGATTTATATACATGGGTCTTGGCTTCATTATTTATTTTGTTCTATGCCTTGGCCTGCAGCCTGGGGAGTTGTGCACCTTGGACCAGAAATCTACTTTTTGATTATGCCTTGAATTTTTTTTCTTTAGCACAACTCCCAGAAACTCCCAAACTCTTGCCATCAAGACTGTGGGAAGCGATGGTGCCTTCAGGGTGGCTGGAAGTGTGTGTTCATGTATAGGCCTTCACCTCCCAGAGAAGGGCTTGCATTTTCTCTTTAATTAAAACAAAGAAAATATGGGAGGTGCCTAAGCCAAATGAGAGGAACCAGTCCTGTAATTTTACTTACTTGGGAATAAACTTGTCTTTCCATGGCATGGTCAGGCAGACTCAGCTAAGAACAAGGACACATGGCCCTCCAACCTTGGTTCCCTGGACCCTGGACAGGCACTGCCAATTACCTGGGCCTCACTGTCTCCAATGCAAGAGTGTTGCATACTTCCATTGCCTATGTGGGAGGTGCTGTGGGATGGAGATAATGGCCCCTGACATTGTTTGAACTTGAGATCTTCTCCAGGGCCCCTTTTTCAGGTCTGGGGCTCTCCTCCATCATCTTCAAATCAGATTCTTTGCTAGTGAGAGGAAGAGCTTGGCTCTCCAGGGAATTTTGCCTGCCTTTCCAAATCTACCTCCAGCAAAGCATTGAAGTTCTGGTTTGGAAATCTAGGTTCCCATACTAATGTCACCCTCAGCTTGCAGTATGACTCTGGCTACCTAAATTGTTACCTTGGCAATTTTAATCATGATTATTAATATGATTTTCATCTTGTGTGGAAATAGATAAATATTTTTGGCTTAAGTTCCTGGAAGCATTTGGCATTCATTAAGAGAGGAATGCATGAGGGAGTTATTAAAAATAGTTTACTATAGTCCTAGGGATGGGCTTATCTAATTTTATATTTTTTAAAAAAGAAAAACAAGGAAAGTCAATATCACAGTTAAGGCAATGCTTGGCTTAGGTGCTGACCTTTCCTTCCCCTGAGGTCCCTCCCTGGTTCCTCAAACTGTGACCTGCGTAGGAGGCATTGTCATTGCAGGTAAAGCTTATTAAGACAGAGTCATCCTGGAGCAGGCTGAACCACTTATCCAACATGACTGGGGACCTTATCAGAAGAGAAATTTGGACACAGATTCACACACAAAGAGATGGTGCCATGTGAGTCCTTGACCCTGCTGCTGCAGCCAAGGAACTACTAAGCACTAGGAGAAAAGCTGGGGCAGATCCTTCACTGGAGCTTCTAGATGGAGTAGGGCCCTTACACTTCTAGACTCCAGACCTTTGAGATGCTATCTCCTGCTCCAACTACCCCATACTGGTGCTTCCTGGTGGCTCCCAGGAACCTCGACACCTCTCTGGGTCATCACTATATCATCCTGCCCAGCACATCTGTATTGCTTGGTGACCAGAAATTTCTTCTCCCATGCAGGTCTTTAGGAACCAACTGGAGCTGCCCTCAGAGGCCATACTGCCATACTCCCTGCTGTAGAGAGGCATGTGTGTGGTCAGGGACTTTTATCTAACCTCTAGGTACTTATTATTAAAGTGCTACTTGGAGAACACAGTGTGTCCTAAGCCCCAGTCTCCTCATCTGGGAAAGGGGATGGCAGTTTCTTTCTCACAGAGTTGTCATGAACAATGAGTGACATAATGCTGAGAAGAGCTTTAACAGAGGGCCAGGTGCAGAAATGTGTTCAATTAAAGGCAGCTGTTTTAAGTACATATCACACACCTTACGATTTGAAGAGCATCTTTTTTTTTTTCCTCTACTTCTCTTTTATGGGATTAATTAAGACGCTGATTTATTTCCTCTTAAGTAAAATTCTGAGTTGATATGGTGGCTGGTGTTAATTATCAATCAAGTGTCTTTCTTAATCCAAAGTCAAGGGGGATCTGGGCTGTTTCTCTTTTGTCACTTGGCCATTCCTAAGTGCAACATCCCTTCATTCTCAGGTGGGAGCCACATTGCTGGGGTGGTAAGTGGAGGAAGAGGGTTAAACCTTGGAAGAGGCCTGCCATAGTCCAGTGGCTAGAGTATAATATGGTGGCCAAAGCTGATGAACAGGGTTGCAGGGAAATGAAGCCCTGAACTTGAAAAGCCCATGAGAAGTGTATGTTCTAGTAGAAGCCAGAAGAGGGAAAATGGAACTGGGGGAAGTTGCCTTTCTCTACCTCAGCTACACATGAGCATGTAGATTACCATCTATAAATGTGGTGAAAGCAATGAGTGTCACTTTCTCCTGGGGGCATGGCCTGAGAATTGGCTGAGTGAGTAGGTGTCCTTCCATGTCATGGTTCACCAACCATAGGGGGCTTATAAATGAGTGAGAACTAGAACCTCCCCACCCCTAATGGTTTTCCTACTCAGTGGCTGCTGCTGTTAAGTGTTCATTAATTTGGGACCTATGGTACTCTAGGGAAGCAGGTAAGGTTACTCAGCCTAACTGCTTAGTGTGCAACCCCTCCCCACCCTGGCTCCCAAACTATAAAATTACAGGAGCGAAGAAAGTTGAGGTGGGGTGAGTTGGGGCATAGTGTGGTGACACAGATCACAGAGGGCAGTGGCCAGCATACTGGGCCTGGGCTTCCGCATGTCTCTTCTGTCAACCTTGGTTTCTAAAAGGACAAGAAAAGCTATTCTGTGGTGGGAAAAATAGTGTTTTTAAAGGAGTATCTGTGCTCCTACACCACATACTACTTTTATTTCTATCAATCATCATTGTAAAACCTGAGTTGGAAGCTAAAATATTGATGGTTTCTCCTTTTGGTAGAAATATGTTTTTCTTTTAAATATGTTGAGGTACTATGTAAGTGAGGGAAATACATTTCTGATATCATATCTAAGTAACTGGATAGCGTATCTCTCAAACACCTATGTCAAAAAGAAGAAAACATGAGAAACCCACATTAACTTGTCAGGTTGAAATGTTTGATAAGCTGCAAAGTGCAACAAAAATGAAGTAGAAAGTATTTAGATAATTTTCAGCTTTGGGTGCATTTTATTGTGTAGTTGTATGGTTAAATTGCTACTAGATTTACCAGTATTTAAAGAAAAACCACAGAAAGAGGTAAATCAGCAGAGATGGGAAGAGAAGCAAAAATTCTCTTCTCCCCTTTGAGGCTGGGTAGCAATTGTGTGATTTGGGGGACTTATTAAAACAGAGTCACCAGTAGGAGTATTGGCCAAGGACATTATGAAAAAGGCCTGTTGGCCAGTACAGGAAGCCATAACTGCAAAATACCATGTTATTCTGCAGGGAACAGAAGTCAAGGGGTCTTGAGAGGTATCTAGCCTGGGCAGAGGGAAGGACTTCTCTGTAGCCAGGAGATTTTGCTGCAGATAAAGCAGCTTCTCCTGAAGGTCCTCTAGAGAATTTATGGCAGAATCCAGAAGAAAAAGACTCAGTATTAATGCATGTCATGTGTGTGGGATGCAAAGCCATCTTATTACTGTGCTAAGGAAATAACACATGCACCATCTATGTCCTTTCCTTGGAACCAGAACCCTTATCTGGTCCTGTGGTCCAAATGTCTGTGCCCTCAGGAAATTGGACAGTGCCCCAACCCACAACCATGCCCACCTGGGAGTTTTCTGTTGTTTCAAGGGCAGAGATTCCGCAGTCCTTGCTGGGCTCTCAGACAAACTCTGAGTAATGAATTGGCACTCAATAGATACAGCATTGATTCAGAAATATTTGAATAGCTGAAAATGTGGGTGGGAATCTTCTCCCTGCAAGCCTGAAGAAACTAACTAGGGTGAACCTGAGAAAGAGATGATTAGAAAGAGATCAAAGCAGAAGAGGGAAGCTCTCCTTTGGCCTGGGATTGGCAGCTGAGGCAGCCAGGAATATGGGAAGGAGGCCTCACTCAAGAGCACTCCCATGACCCATAGGGACTAGGACAAGACATCTTCTGCATGAAGCAGAACATAAGCTCTTTCTAGTAATTTGTCCCTCCATTTGCAAAGGTATATTTAACTGGCCTAGTGTGGCTTTTGGCAGGAGCAGAATGGACCATGTCTAATGTGGGAGAGTATTTCTAATTTAGGTAAAAAAGTAGAGTGCTGTTAGGAAAGAGTGACTGTGCCAGGAACTGTAGGGAGAGAGATATAAGCCCAAAAGCCCAAGATATGGGGTGATAGTCTTTAAAAAATTCTCGAGTGAGAGCCCCATGGTTTGAGGAGCAGTTGTATCTATGTGCTGCACTTTAGCCACTCAGGACCCCACAGAAGCCAAGGAATCACCACCCCTCTTTTCTCTTTGTCTGTCATTGGCAGTACTTGAGTTTGTGGGAACAGATCGCTGCATCTCAATTTCAGATAACTTGCCATCACCATAGATCTGCCATAGATATCTCTTCATCATAGGCTTGAGAAGAAAGCTCCCAGATGTAGTTGGTTGTGATAGGAGCTAAGATGATGTCCCAAACACTGATGGCCTAATCACTGAAATGGAATCCAGCTGCACAAAACTGTTGACACACACAGACATGCTTACATATACAGGAGGCAGAAGAGATGAAGGGAAGGGGTGATGTGGAATGAGCATGTGAACTTACATCAACAAAGTGAGAATGGACTAAGTTTTGGCTTTCTAATCCCTGTAGCACTTTTGATTGAAGAGACAGGCCAGCATACAGCAAGAAGCTTCAACCACCTTTGTGGACTCACCTCTAACACAGGGGCTGCTCACCCATTATGCACCCCCAGAGGCTTGATATCATCAATTACCAAAGCCAGAGTGCAGTCGGTGGATCTGCCAACAGACACAAATGGCCACCTTTGCTGCCACTCCAGGCCTCAAACCCCCAGAGCACTCTGATATTGAGAGCTAAGGATTGTCCTTTGCCTTCCCAGCCTGGAGGCTTAGGGAACAGATCTGTATGATAAGAGGGCATTTAAACTGGGGTCAGAGAATCCTATCACCCTCATTCTGAATGTTCATTTTGCTATATCTTTAGAAAGCAAAGTCCTGCTGCACCCCCATACACACACACACACACACACACACTCACATACACACACACATACACACACACACACACACACACAAACACCCACACATAGGGCATCATTAATTTGAACTTGAGGTATTTATGATATGTATCATACTCATGATTTTGACTCATTGTTAGGTTAGAACTGTAAATCTCTGAAGAAAGAAAAATAAAATGACTTTCCTATTTGCATGCCCAAGAAAAAAGGGTCAAGCCCTAAGATTTCCTTGAGGAGACATAAATACTGAAAACAGAGCAACCAGATTCCCCCACCTAAGGCCCAAGCCAGCCTGGCTGTGTGTATGTGGTGGTGGACAGGACCTGTTGGATTTCATGGTTAATTATGTCCCAAGTGATTCACCCAGTCAGAGTGGCCACCACACAGTGTCATGTGCCCTGTGGGGTGAGCGGGATCTGACCTCATGAGCCATGAGCCTGTGAAACTTGACTGAGCCCATTTCCCAGTTTTTCTCTATCCTGGGGCATGGTAGCTCTTCACGGCTTAATCAAAATATGACTCTCACCCATTCTCTAATTTTAGAAATCTTTGCTGAACACCAAATATATTTAGGTCTCATTGTAGGGCTAAGAAGCCACAGGGGTCCCTGAGCTCAGAAAGTTTTTAGTTCACTGTAATAGGTCTTAATTTGTGCTACATTGACTTGGAGGGATGTCCTATAGTTGGGATGTAAGAACACAGACTCTGCTGCCAAGTCCAACCTGCCCTCATTGGCTGTGTGATCTCTGCATGTTGCTTAACCTCTCTGGGTACTACTTTCCCTATATGTGAGATGGCTACACCTACAAAATTCCACATCTTAGGACCATTATGGAGACCAAATGAGGGGATAAATCCACAGCTTTCCCAGCTCATAAGAAGTAACTGATGAACACTGGCTCTGACACCATTTTCCAGGGGACACAGAGCCTCCATCAGTGATTGCAGAGGGGAGGGGCTGGCCTGGTTCCCTAGGCAGAGACACTTGTATCTTAGCAATCTCTTCACTAGTACAAAGCCATTAAATGACAGGGCATGTTTAGAAAATTATTGTTTTGTATTTTTAGTCATTATTTCCCCAAATTACATTTTCATTTACACTGTCAATCTCCATGTTTATGTGGGGTTGTTTTAATGTACAACTGCACTTAACAGGCTGCTAATATAGTGCAACTCTGAGCAGCACTGCTGTGCTCATGTCCATAATGAAAAAATATGTATGTTTCCTCATTTTCCATTATATTTTTATACAATTACAGAAATTTTATAACAGAATTTACAAAATAGTATTGGTAATCTCGGTCCTAAATAAGTAACAAATAGCTAATTAGAATATAATGCAATCATTCAAGAGAAGTCACTAATATGACTTTATTGACCATTTTCTGCCCAGCACAGTCTTCCTAGAATTTTCGCATCATCTTGAATCACTGTGCTTTATAATTTCAGAAATCAACAAGATAAATCTAGAACATAGAATTTTACCTTATGATATAAATTCATCAGGTCTGACTGGCTATATAAGGGATGTTTGGAAAGAAATGAAAAAGTGCTGGTGTACTGAGCAAATATCAAGATCAGAAATTAAACCCAAAATTTATTTTCATTTTATTTATTGTGGACACTTAATGGGTGCAGTACAATGATTTGCTATTCCTTTTTTTAAAGAGAGAGAGAGAGAGAGAGAGATAATTTTCATATTTATTTTTTTAGTTTTTTCGGCAGCAGTCACAACATCGTTGTTTGTATGTGGTGCTGAGGATCAAACCCGTGCCGCACACATGCCAGGTGAGTGCGCTACTGCTTGAGCCAAACCCCCAGCCAAACTTTGCTATTCCTAATGCAGAGGTTACAACAGTGAGGCAGGTGAACACCGCCTCCTCTCACACAGCACCTAAAATCAGTTTTCTGAGCATAAATTCCTGCTGTGACACAATGAAAACCTGGATTCCCTCACACAGGGCAGATCAGTAGTGCTTAGGTGTGCAGACCACAGCAGGGGTTCCCAGAAGAAAGGCTGGGAACAGAGGAGATGGGGGCACAGAGGAGAAGACTAAGGATCAGGCATTTTTTAGAGAAAAAAAGTGTGGATTCAATAAGAGGTTTGGAGAGAGCAACTAAAACCCACTTGGGTCAGCAGAGTCCCTGAGATAAAGTGGGTGGTGCAATATTCGGTCATGGCCACCGGACAGTGAAAGCAAAATTTGCTGAAAGTTTGGTTTTTTTTTTTGAATGATTTGTGTGATGGCAGCAGCTCTTTTGCCTTGGGTGAGGCTGCTCTGTAGAGAGGGGACACAGTTGTCAGAATCACTGAGTTATTGGCACCCTGTTCCATTGTACACAGCACTCCCAGAAATACACGACTATGTGCAGGGTTCAGGCTGTGCGTATGACCTCCTCAGTGACTGGGAGAGGCCCAGGTTCCTAGGCTGCTAGACATCTGGTTCTGGCTTAACCAAAATGAGATTCACTTCTTGCATTGGCTGGGTCTTACCATCTGGAGACAGAGGTGGCATTGTGGACCATGACACCATTCAGAGACTGGAGAGCACAAGTGGCCCCAGAGAAAGGAGTCTGACATCCTGAGTCGGGCAGTGCATTCCCTGGTCTGTCCCAAGTTTTGAAAGCCATAAGGCCAAAGAGAAAAAGGGTCCACCTCTCACCTGGCCAGCTGCCACCCAGATCCTTTAGGAGCCTCATGACTGCACTCCCTGGCCAACCTCTGCCAGTGAGGCCTATGTGCAGACAGAATAGACCTTTAGGACTTATGGGTTCCATCATGGGTGTCCTCTGCTCAAACCAAGCAAGCTCCCCACTCTCCTCCTGTGAAAGGCAACACTGCCCTTGTCCTCAGAGTGCTGCTCCAGAGGGTCACTACTATCCCTCCACCTGCCCCTCGCCTGCCCCTCCTTTGCCCCTCCACCTGCCACTCCTCTACTCCTCCATGTGCTCCTCTTCTGCCCCTCCTTTGCCCCTCCACCTGCCCTTCCTCTGCCCTTTCACATGTGCCTTCACCTGCCCCTCTACCTGCCCCTACAGCTGCCCCTACACCTGCTCCTCTTCTGCCCCTCCACTTGCACCTCCACCTGCCCTTTCACATGCCCCTTCACCTGTCCCCTATCTGCCGCTTCACCAGCACCTCCACCTGCTCTCCCTCTGCCCCCTCCACCTGCCCCTGCACTGCCCCTCCACCTGTCCCACCTCTTGCACTTCTTATGCCTCTCCACCTGCCCCTCCACCTGCCCATCTTCAGTCCCCTACCCTCCTCCCTCTGCCCCTCCACCTGCCCTACCTCTGTCCCTCTACCTGCCTTCTCCATTAGCCATCTGCACCAGTCACATGGATTCCAGAGCCTTCCCAGAGCATATGAGAGCCTCTTCCACACCAGTCTTGGAGCCAGCCATGCGGTCTGCATGATGGACACATTTCTCACACAGAAGCCAGCTTCTGTTGACACACCAACATTTCCATCAAGTTTGTCTCCATCTGCTATTTCTGTGCTCTCAATGCCAATGCCCCAGCCCTGTCTCTCTCCCCATTCTCATGGTACTTGTCAATAACATCCCTTATGATTTGCTTACTCATTAGCATCCTGTCCTCCATCAGAATTTCAACCCCACAGGAGAGGGACCATGGCTTTTAACCTGCATGTTCCCACAAATGAACCGATGGAGTGCAGCCCACAGTTTTCCTGTGGCCACCAGGGTTCCAGGAAGACTATCCATTAGTTTTATTGAAATAACCAGCTTCTTGAAATAAATCAGTGTGATTGGTGTGCACGTGACTTAGAGCATCACCCAGGTCAGCTGTACTCTCAGCTTTTCCTGGGTGATTAGACACTGGGACCCCTCTCCTGTAAAGAGAGACACTAGTCCAGTGGGATGCTGGGTGGGAGCCACATGCCAGCCTCTCACTGTTCTCACCCATCTTCCCTACATCCACTAATCAGCAGCCCCCAGTAAAAAGTTGAACCCATGAGAAGCATGTGAGGGCAGGTGCAAGGGTTCCTCCTGGGTGCCTCTGGGCATGTGAGAAATACAAAATACAAAAAAAAAGGGCTGGAGATGTGGCTCAGGGGTGGAGCACCCCTGGGTTCAATCCGCAAGTCTGAAAAAAAATAAAAGTAGATGGTGGCTGTGGCTGAGAGGCCAGCAGAGCCGCAGAGGGCTGGTGGTGTTGGGAGAAGGGAGGTCAGTGCCAGTGGAAAAGGCCCTCACAGAGAGAAGGCCAGAGACCAGCTCGGCCACAGCCAGGTGGCCCACGAGGACATCACCTTGGGGTGGAGAGGAAGGAGGGTGGGGAGAGGACCCAGGTAGCAGATGCCCAGGGCAGGAGGAACACCCACTGCAGCTGTGCCTCATCCTGGATGGAGGGCTGCCTCTGGTCTCCCTATTGTTCTGTGCCATTTTCTCAGGTCTTCCTTTGCTACTTGGTAGCAGTCACAGTAAGCAGGGCTGTGTCTACAAAGTCAGGTGGCAGACCAGGTTGTCCTGTGGGCTCTCACTTGGTGACTTCTCCTGAAAGAAGCAAACACATGAAAAGCCAAACTTGCAAATCCTAGGTTGCTTTCTAGTCCTTGGTAGGGACAGTGATCATTTCAAGAGACATCTTCATCATTTGAGTCTCGTTCCCAGCCCCCCAGGCCCCTGTACTGAGAACCAAACCCAGGGTCACTTGACCCGTGAGCCCCATCCACAGCCTTTTTTATTTTTTATTTAGACACATGGTCTCAGTGAGTTGCATAGGCCCTTGCAAAGTAGCTGAGGCTGGCCTCCACCTTGCAATCCTCTGCCTCAGCCTCCTGAGTTGCTTGGGTGACAGGTGTGGACCACTGCGTCTGGCAGCCTTTCAGTTTGGACTAGTCACAGTCCCCTAGCAGAAACTAGGTCCAGTAGCATTAGAGAAGGCACAGGGGTGTTAGTAGATGATGCTCCAGGGAGGTGGTGGGGCCTCCTGAGGTTCTGGTCTCAATCATGGGCAAGCCTGGTGGCCAGGTTGGGGGCTCTCTGGTGCACTGAGGCTGACCACCTTCCCGCCCCCAGGTCCTTCCCCATGGCAGTGGCCTCTGGGGGCCTGTGCCTTGGGCCCACTCGGTCCTGGCTGACTTTCTGGGCGCCCTCGGCGTGGGGATCATGATCCTGCTGGCAGTCACCATCATCTCCCAGTACTTCGAGATCTTCGTCCAGGAGCACAGCGAGGTGGGCAGCATGGGCACCCTGCTCATCTGAGAGCCACACCTACCTGAGGACCAGGGAGAATCTGGGTGATGCTTCAAAAGGCAGTGGTGGCCAGGGGCAATGGTGCTGTGGTGCGTTGGGATGTCGTCGGCTGGGGCTTCTCTCCTCTGGCTTTGGCAGCTGTAGCCATGACAAGGATGGGGAGCACTGTCTCCATTGTCTGTCTGACTTTGGTTTTGGCCTCCCCTCACCCCCTCAGTGACGTGTGCAGCTACCATGGCATCCCTGGTCCCCACAAAGGTGGCTTTTGACTCTGATTGGAAGCACAAAATCTCTGTGTGTGGCCTTAGGGTGGTCGAGCGTCGGGTCACACCTCCTCTGGGGACATTCAAGCGTCACCAGCATGTCCCCATCATCAACAGTGGTGGTACTTTCTGGGTACAGACTGTTCCCATGGGGGGCGTTGGGTCCCCTGGGCTCAGGGCGACACAGCTCCCTGCCCAGCCGTGGGCAGCTGCTCTCCCACCAAGTGTTCAGATGGACCTCGTGCTGGGGCAGAGCCAGGACTGCCATCCCTGCCACCTCATGGACCTCATGGCCAGGCAGCTTTGTTCTCATCCGAGGGAGGCCTGGGGTCACCACCTCCATCCATGCCTGGCCGAGCTCAGTACCCAAAGGGGACCACCTTGCGCGTTTTCTTGTCCAGACTTCAGTCAGCCGTGGTGTGTCCTCACTGCGCAGCTGCCCCTGCGATCCTGGGAAGGGATTTCTTCTGTCACTCCTTGTGTTTCTAGAATCTTCTGACTGCACTTAGGGATCAATGCAAGTAAGGGGAGAGCTCTCTCTCAGCTTCTACCACATTCAGCCTCCACCACACTCGGAGGCTGGGAGGAAAGGCTCAGGCTCAGGGCCTGAGCTCAGGGTATTGGGCTAGGGCTTCCTGGAAAGGTGCTCTGGTATCTGAGACAAAAAGGCAATGACATCTGTGGTGACAGGTGATGGAGATCATGGAGCTGGGGACCTTCCTGGAGGTCTCCAGGCCCTCTCAAATGCAGCTGCAGGCTCTCTTAGGAGGCTGCCCCTATTCTACATGGGCCCTGTAAAAGCTCAGTAGAGGTGGAACAGTGTCCCCAGAGACCTGGGATGAGAACCAGGGGTGCTTTGCCCCGGCCAGGGCCCAGCAGCTTCTCACCTGTGGCTTTGTCTAGACACAGTCCCCAGCAGGGCAGCCTGCCTCCAGCCACCTCCCAGCCCACAGGGCCCTCCACCGTCCCTCTCCTGCCTCTGTTAGAGGGAAGGGTTTCCCAGGCCACCGCTGGGGACTCCATGGCCTCTGGCAGGTAGGCCCAGTCCCCGGCTCACTGGATGTGGTTGGAGAGTGCCAGACCTCAGAGGCGCTTACATTCCTGCTGACTCCGTGTGGCCTGGGCGTACAGCTTGTGGGCAGTGATCACAGTGGTGGGCAAGGGCTGACCCAGCTTCCAGGGGACTGTCACTGTGGATGCCAAAATGGCATAACTGAGATATGGTGTATGAATGATAAATAAAGGCAACTTTTTATAAACTGCTGGTTCATGGTCTCGTTTCCACTCAGGCTCATCTCCAGAGATGTGCTGGCATGCAGCCTGGCCTTCCTCCTGCTGGGAGCATCCCCTTGTGCTCATGCCTGCATCCCAATAACTCTGGAGGCTGAGGCAGGAGGATCATGAGTTGGAGGCCATCCTCAAAAATTTAGTGAGGCCCTCAGCAACTCGTGAGACCCTGTCTCTAAATATAAAAAGGGCGGGTGTGGGCCTCCTTCATCCAGCAGCCCTGGGGTTCAGTCCCCGATACAGGGAAAAACCAAAACCCCAAGTAGGGAACCTCCTGCCCGGTTAAGCACTGTGCCTTCTCTCTCTGCCCTGGGGACTTGGGGCTGTGCCTGGGGCCAATGTCAACCTGACTCAGAGCAGAGCAAATGGAGCCCAGGGTCAGACAGCATGTGGGTGTGTGTGGGGAGGGGTTGGACGGGGGCTCAGGCCCCACCTTCATCCACCCCCACCCTCCATCATGTCTGCAGCCAACTTCTGGTGGCTGGTAAAGAAAGTAAGGCCCAGGGCAGTAGGAGGCCAGGAGGCAGCTGGGAGGCCAAGCTCTCCGGTCTCTGCCTACCCCAGGCCCCTGCCTGCACACCTACTGCAGGCATAGCCTTCCTGGACGTCTCCCCCAGGGGCACCTCTCCATGCTCTGCTGTGGTCCTGATGCGGAGCAGATTGCGCAGAAGCTGGGAGTGTGGCCATGCCCCGGGGTCAGGGAGTGGGCGGGGTGTGGGCAGAGACGGATCGCTGCTTTGTGTGTTTGTGTGTGTGTGGGGGGGCTGCAGCCTTGCGGTCCCTGACCTCGCGTCATAGCACAGCGGTGGCGCAGAGGTGGCATAGCCCCCGAGAACCGTGAGGAGGGGACAGCACTTCCCCGCTTCGCATCGCCTGAGGCCCAGACGACCAGGCGGAGGTCTTCACCACGTCCCTGCTGGCAGCTCGGCCCCTCTAGGAAAGGCGGGGCTATCCCCCGCCTGGTGGCCATCACTGATGCTACAGGACCCCTGGCCTTTGTGGTTCCAGCTGGTGGCGCTGGGCTCCGGGCAGCCGCGAGGCCACTGGTTTGCAGAGACAGTGCCCAGGGCTCAGGTCACCTCAGGGCTCTCCCTAGTCGCCTGGAGGAACTTACTGTAGTTGAGAGGGGTGCGCGGGTGCCCCAGGACCCTGGAAGTTTGTCGCCACTGCCTGAGTGCGACAAGTTCCCTCTTAGGGTGAAGAGTGCAGGTGGCCAGCGGCCAGAGCTGCCCTTTGGCAGCTGAGCGCTGGTGCCGTGGGTGTGGGATTCGCCCCTGCCTGGAGACCCCTGCGATAGGTTCGGGTGCCAAGGACTGAACCCAGGGGTTCTAGCCACCACGCCACGTCTCAGCCCTTTTCAATTTTTAAGACAGGGTCTCACTGTTTGGAGGCTGGCCTCGAATTTGCAATCCTCCAGCCTCAGCCTCCACCTTGGGTTGACAGGAGCCCTCCTAGGATCTGGGGTTCTCCAATGGCTGGGGCAATGGGGAAAGGGGTCCACAAGGGACAAGGATGGTGGCTGAGTGCTGAGTCTTACGCAGGCAGGGTTGGGGTCAAGAAGCCTGCCAGGTTGTCACTGCAGTCTGGCCCTGGCCCCTGCCCCTGCTGAAGTCCCTTGGGTCCTTGGATGAGCGCTGAACGGGTGCCGAGCTCTAGGGGTCCCCCTCCATGTCCCCATGGCCACAGCCACCCCACATCCCACACAGGTCCCGCAAGGTCCCTCCCCTCAGCCGCCAGTGTTCCCATGAATCACGCGATGTTGATGGCGCCAATCTGCCCTCCTGCAGCGTGATGGTGGCAGCAATGGCAGGTGATGGAGCAGGCAATTGGCAGGAGCCCATTGGCCCATCTTATCATGCTGGCCCAGCTGCTGCCGCCCATGGATCTCCCAGGGCAGGGCCAGGGGTCAATGCAGCTGGGCGCAGTGATAGCTGCATCCATCATCTGGCAATGAGGCTGCCCATTAATCACCGCCTGCCATGGTGATGAGGGCGACAGAGGCCCCACCTGCGGCCTCCTGCACCTGGCAGTCCACCAGCAGTCCTCCAAGTGGGAGGTGTTAGTTTGGTGAATTGCCCTGGGGAGGGGACAAGGCATGGTGCTGACCTATGGGTGAGCGGGGAGAAGGATGGCCTCTGCCCTCCATCCCAGGCTTTGTTTCCCGAAGCCTCAGACTGAGGGAGGCCGCTGCTTCCTTTCCTTGGTGCAGCCCTGGGGCAGCAGCCCAGGGTCTTTCTCCTAGTGGGGACACTGGGTGGAGCCAGTGACTTCCCCTGGTCTGATTCTAGGGTCTGGGGCCCTCCTCAGGCTTCTGGTTCTTATCCCTCGTATTGGAGATTTTTCTTCTAAGCCCAGCATCTGGGAGGGGAGGGTGGAGCTGGGCGACATGAGTCTCCTTATTGACAGACTGCCAGGTCCTCTTCCTGGAGGAACCCGGATTGGGGCTCCTCTCAAACCAGGCTGCTTGGGTGGCTGATCATACATCACCTCCCAGGTCCATGTGATATGGTCACAAACCTCCAGTGATAAGAGACAGAGGCCCATCTTACAGATGGGGAAACTGAGGCTCAATAACAGGAAGGAGCCAGGCTGGATTGCAGATACCTTTTATCCCAGCATTTTGAGAAACTGAGGCGGGATAATTGAAAGTTAGAGGCCAGCCTCAGCAACTTAGAGAGGTCCTGAGCAACTCACTGACACCCTGGCTCTAAATAAAATATAAAAAGGGCTGGTGACGGGGGTCAGTGGGTAAGGGACCCTGGGTTCATTCCCTGGTGCCAAAAATAAGGCCCTTCATATTCTGGGTTCCCACTCCCACAGGGGCCCCTGAGAGAGGGTAGGAAGCTGAGATGGATGGGCCACCCAATCCCGTGCTGGGAGGCACCCAAGAGCCTGGGTCAAGCTGTGACCGCCTCAAACACTTCCGGGGACCAGCTCCCCCCTTCACCTAAAGATCACAACAATTTTTCAGGCTTAAGCAGAAATTGTGGGAAAAAAAATGGGGGTGTATCATGGCCACTAGATGGCTTGTCAGCATAATAAAATGTGACAAATCCCCTGCTCCAGCCCGAACTGTGTCCTGCCAATAGTGGATGGAGACACTGCCCTCCTTGGGCCATGGGTCACTCGTCAAAACTTCCTCTGGAAGATGAATGTCATCAGGCCCGACAGCCACCCCAACTGCCCACCCAAGGCCATCTCTGCTCAGAGCCAGCGAGCCACCTCCCTGACACCTGAGAAGCAGGAATGAGAAGACCCCTCTTGTCACAAGGGCATCTCTGTCCCAACACACAGCTGGGGCCTGCTGTCACTTTGGCCTCTGGCCAGTTCCTGGGAAAGGTTGGGGGATGGGTCAGAGGACAAGTGTGGTGAAACCCACCCTTAGAGGTCAGATCTGAAGACTGCAACCTCCAAATACTCAGGACTCTAGTGAGGCCAGTTCCACACACCAAGGGAGTTGGTGCGGTCCAGGGCACTCTAGAGTCTCACGGCCAGTTGGCTTCCATCTTTTTAGGGGGGTATCAGGGATTGAACCCAGGGTCACTCAACCCTGAGCCCCATCCCTAACCCTATTTTATATTATATTTAGAGACAAGGTCTCATGAGTTGATTCAGGCCTGGCTAAATTGTTGAGGCTGGCCTCCAATTTTGATCCTCCTGCCTCAGCCTCCAGAGTTGCTGGGATGACAGGCCGGCCCCATTGCACACACCTTCATGGAACTTTTGACGACCATGTGAGGCCTTGTGTTCAATCCCCAGTGCCACAGGTGAGAACTTAGAATTTTAGAACAGTTTTAGATTTTCAGGGCACTGTGACGGTGGCATTGCATTACTTTGCGTCACCCATCATCCTTTGTATTTGGCACCCAGTCACCACCTGCACCCACCGCCTTCTGTTTTATCTGATGACCCTTTTTCTGTCCTAATATCCCAGCCAGGGACCTTGTTGTCCCATCTCTAGAGGCTTCTCTGGGCTGTGAACTTTTCTGATCTGAGCCCAGATGGAGGGGATTCACATCAGTGAGGAGGCGCTCAACCACCTGGGGTAGATCAGCACCAAGACCACTCTGAGGTGAGGCGGTGGCCTCCTGGGCCCAGGTGGAGGCTGCCCAGGGTTCAGGGTGTCTCTGAGCTTCCATGTGTGACAAGTCCCGGGACACGGTGGCTCAGACTACTGAGCATCTGAGGTGGCTTGTGAAAGTTCGATTGATGAGAGAGGTCCCCCCTTTTCCTGCAGCTGACACTCCCTCTGCAGGAAGTCACTAACTCTGTCACCATCCTCTGGGACAAGAGATGGACAGAACCAGAACATTGGCTCCCTAGAGGCCTCGTCAGCCCAGCCCCTCCCCTGGCCCCTGGCCCCTGCCTCCTGTCCAGATGCACGAGGACAGTGGGCTCTCCAGACAAGGAAGAGTGTCCCCTACAGTCCACAAGGGCCTCTGAGCCATTTCCTCACCCCCACATGTCCCTGGTTACCGGCTGAGCCTACAGCTGAAGCCTCCTTGGCTGGATGGTGGCTTCAGTGAATTTTAACTTCTCTTTGCTGGAGACCCACAGGGACGGGGCCTTGATTCTGTTGTTCTATTGTTACATTGGGCTGAGGAGCAAATTCAGGGCCTAGCAAGTGCTAGGCAGGCACCCTATCACTGAGCCCTATCCCCAGGCCTCTTTTGCATTTTATTTAGAGAAAAAATCTTGTTGAGTTTCTCAGGACTCACTAAGTTTCAGAGGCTGGCCTCCAACTTGCCATCCTCCTGCCTCAGCCTCCAGAGATCTTGGGAAGCCACTGTTCCCGGCTTGAAAAATTTCTAGACTAGGGTGAAGATGTGATGACCAGAACTTATGTCACACTGGTGGCCTCTCTGATGGGGCTGTGACTGTGATGTTCCCATTCATGGAAGCTCTCTCCTTTGCTGGCTCCAAAACAACCAGCTAGAGCCTGGAGGGGGCCCAGCTGGCAGAGTCCTGCTGCCCGTGGACCTGGGCGGGGACTCCCTCTGTTCCTTGATGGACTCTTGGCCCAACTGTCCACTGTAGGTTCTTTGTGCAGCTGCTGAATCCAACCAATCTGCTGGCCAAGATCATGCATCAAGCAAAAGCCCATGGAGGAGACCAGAAAGCTGTTCACAATGACAAATCCTTGGCCAAGATCCTGATGACCAGCAAGACAGTCCATGAAGGGACCTGGGCAGCACTCCATAGAGACTGCGTCCACACAAAGGCAGCGTGCACTGCCTGGGCCGGGTCTCCTCTCTCCCTTGAGCTCTGTGGTGTGGTTAGTTGTGTCTGAAGATCTTTTTTGTTTTAAATTATTACTTTTGGGATTGCTTTGGTGGAATCCTCCCTCCCCTGAGGTGCTTTTAAAGAAAATATTAAATGTTATTTGGATGACACCATCCCTACCCCCTCCATTTCCCTTCCTCCCTCCCTCTCTCTCCCTCTTTTAAACTATTTTTTTAGGGGTAGGGAATAACTGGGATTGAACCCAACGATTTTTTTTTCCAGAGACAGGGTCTCACTGAATTGCTCAGGACCTTGCTGAGTTGCAGAGGCTGGTCTCCAACTTGCGATCCTCCTGCCTCAGCCTCCCATGTCACAGGGATGACAGGTGTGTGCTACCATACCCAGCTGGCCATATTTGAATTATCTACTATTGTTTTATATATATTTCTTCCAACATGGCTTGGGCTCGAGTCCAAAGGTGTGGTTTCTGACCATTGTCCCCAGGAAGGGTGCCTCTGTGTCCCCCACTGTGCACTGTTGGGATTTCTCTCAGGTCAGGCCCTGAGCCAAGGTCACTTGTCACAGGGGATAGTGGGGGCCTGGGTGAATCCTGAGCTTTACCTCCACCTCTGGCCACAATCTCCTCGTCCACTCCATCCCATGTCCCCACACCCTGGCTGCTGAGGTCCTGCCCATGTGAGGAAGGCCTCTGCGTGCTCATGCACACTGTGCTCGACCTATTGGGAAGAAAGTTTCTGGAATGGCCAGATGTCAGGGGCTGCCCCCTTCCACTCAATCAGTGGCCCTCTAACCCTGAGATGGTCAGTGATGGGGATATGCTGAAGGGACCAGGAGCCAACAGAAGGCTCTAAATGGCCCACTTGGACCAGCCTGAGCAACCAGAGAGAGTCATTCTGGGTTGTCACCCAGTGCGCAGTGACACAAGTCACTCTGACATCAGGGGGCTGGGCTCAGCCCACCTGTGGGTTCCAAGTAAATGAGGTAAATGTGCAGCCCAGGACATGGAGCCCTTTATGCCACCCTACACAGGTGGAAAAGAGAGGAGGGACCATGTGGGTCTGAAGCATCCCCTCGACCCAGCCAGGAGGTGGTGGTCAATGGCAGCTGGACAAGTCCTCAACAAGCACCTTGGCAGAAACAAGGGTACAGAGGACTCCCCTCACCCAGGGTCCTGGTCAGGCCATGAGCTCAGCTGAGGGACATGAGCAGAGCACCTGACTAATCCTCCCCCAAACTGTTGAGGTCACCAAGAACAAGGGCCAGCCTCAGCAACTTAGTGAGGTACTGAGCAACTCAGTGAGACCCTGTCTCTGAATCAAATGCAAAACAGGGCTGGGGACTGGCTCCGAGTTGAAGGCCCTGGTTCAGTCCCTGGTTGTTTTCAGGTGCCTGTTTTTTACTCTCTCCCTCAAACTTAACCAAAGGGGGTTAAAGGTGAGGGCAGGCAAGACCGAGGGGAACGGAGGCTCTGGGACACTGGACAATATCCCCATAACCAACCCACCCTGCAGATGAGGGGACAGAGCTTCTTGGTAACAGGAGCTGCCCGGGGTGGTGAGGGGCCAGAAGTGAAACCTGGAGGGGACTGCGGCAGGGGTGCACCTGCTTCATCTCCTGTGAGGGAGCAAAGCATGGTGCAGAGGATCATCCCACGGTCCATTTGGTCCAGGGGGATCCTGTGGGGAGAGGGAATGTCCTCGGTGCCCCTGTGAAGGCCAAGAGGAGTCCCGTCACCTGTTTGTCTGAGACAAGACACTGGACACCGGGAATTGGGAGGGGGTCACTGTCAGGCACAGAGAGCTTGGCAGTGACCCAAGGAAAGCAGAGTCAGGGACAAGTAATAAACTGACCCTCACATGGCCCCAGAGAACCCCTATTTTGTTGATTTTGTTTGGGGCTAGGAGGCTTCAACACAGAGCGACAGATCTAGCCCTTTTTAATTTTTGTTTAGAGATAGGATCTCGTTGGGTTGCTTAGGGCCTTGCTGAGGCTAGCCTCCAACTCGTGATCCTCCTGCCTCATACTCCTCAGCCTCCTCAGCCTCTGGAATTACAGGTGTGTGCCACTGCTCCTGGATGGACAATGATATCTTAAATATGAGGCCAAAAACACAAAAGAAAAAGCAGATAAACTGCAATTCTTTGTTTTTTGTATATGTATGTGATGTTGGATGTGGAATCCAGGGCCTTGAGCACACTGGGCAAGCACTCTACCACTGAGCCCCATACACCTCCAGCACAGTCAACTGGAGATTTAAATCAAAATCCAAAACTCGTTTATGTCAAAGACCCTGTTCAAACACTGAAAAGACTACTCAAAGAATAAAAAATACTCACGAATCACACATGTGGAAAAGGTCTAGTATCCACAATATATAAAAAGTTTTTACAAATCAATAATAAAAAAATAACATAATAAAAAGGGCCAAGGATACAAGCAGATATTTTTACAAAGATATACAAATAACCAGTAAAACACAAAAAATGCAGTCTCACTGGCCTGTGGCAAATGCAAATCAAGTGAGAGGCCACGACACACCTACCTTGACATCTACGGTGGACAGTAACAGATGTCGAGTGGCACATGGAAAACCAAGACTCTCAGACATTCCTGGTAGAAGTGTGGCAATAAAGCCATCCTACTGGCAGTTCCTTGTAAGGTCAGAGGTACCGTGTGACACAGCAGCTCCACTTCTCCACACAGATCCAAAAGAAAGATACTGCAGTCCCCACACATCTGCGGCAGCATCACTCCCACAGCCAAACCCCCCGACGGGCTCAGGTTGATGAGTGCACAGATCCATGAGCTGGTAAAGGCCTCACACAGTGCGCGCTCCTCAGCCACAGGGGATTCAAGGGCCTGGAGGACAGGGGTGAAGCCTGTCAGTCACACCCCACACACAGCCACAGAAGGCTAAGGGACAAAAAGCAGCCTTCCGCTGCCTGAGGTCGAGGTGATTGATGGGACGCAGCACCAGAGGGGCTGTGGATGGCTGATGGGGACGAGGGGTAGCAGCATTATAAAACCGTCTGTGGTGGCAGTTATGGGATTTTGTGAACACACTAAGTGCTACTGGAGTTTTCCAGGGTGTAGGAGCTGCATCTCCAAAGGGCTGTACAAAGCCCCACCTGGGACTGGGCCACAGGCTCCCACTGGGACCAGGCCACATGACTGCCTACGGCCTGACACCTATGGCCTGGAGCTGGCCTGGCACAGAAGGCCCTGAGCTCCCTCCTTAGCCCCACACAGAGGGAAACGAGGAGGCCAAGGCTGTCGTCCAGACTCACCACCTAAGAGTTTTGAAAAAGACTGGATGCTGCAGAGGCCCACTCCTCTCATCTCAGCAGCTTGGGAGGCTGGGGAAGGAGGATCATAGCTTGAGGCCAGCCTCAGCAAAAGCAAGGTGCTAAATAAACAGCTCAGCAAGACTGTCTCAAAATGCATTGGGTGGAGGATGGGCCTTGAAGCTAGGTGCTGCTCGGGTGGACACTTGCTGGCTTTGGCCTGGGTTGGTCCCCGAGTCAGGACAGCCCCACAGGCTCTCAGCACGTCAAGATATCCCAGTGCCTCTGAGGGCCCACATGGGAAGCCAGGAGAAGAAGCCCTCAGCCAACACTGTCCCTTCTCCCCCTGTTCCTCATGAATCCCGGGGTCAGACGTGGGTCTGTGGAACAGGGAGCTGGAAGGTCCCCTTGGGAAAAGCCTGTGGGCAGCAGGTCAGGAGTCACTCACAGTGTGCCCATGTCCCAGATATTCCTTAGCCATAGCCCCAACCTCATCTTGCCCAGATCCCTGGCTCCTGGCTCAGTCCAGCCTTGGTCACAGCCAGCCAGCCTCTGGGATGCACGCTCCCTGGACACCTGCTCCTGGGCTCGGGGGGCAGTAGCCACAGCCCTCAGTGCTGCTCGACCACATCCCCAGAACTAGCCACCAGAGTCCTGTTCTGGAGACCAAGGGGCTCCATTCCCACAAGCAGGTTCTCAGGTCAGAGCCACCTTCCTGTGGAGCTTTCTCTGGGGATCAGGGTGGACAGAGCAGCACCCTCTGAAGACACCTGCTGGCCAGGCCAGGGACCCTGGGGGGGCTGTGAGCAGGCTCCCCAGAAGGGGGTGCCATGTATCCATAGGGAGCCCTCAGCCAGCCAGGTGGGACCAAATTAGGAGACCCAGCAAGGGGACTCAATAGGGGGACCCAGTGAGGGGACCCAGTGAGGGGACCCAGTTAGGGGACTTTTATAGCATCAGGTGGTGGTTGCAGAGCCTCCAGCCCCAATGCCACCCAGGGTGCCCTGAGCTCCCCCAGCAGCTGGCCAGGCTGACATCAGCTGCCCCCAAGTTTGCAGGAGGAACTTTCGCCCTGATCTTGTTCAGTCACGTCAGGGGACTTGAGGGGACCACACAATGCTACCCATGAGCCTGGGTCATTTGCTCAGATCCCAAGGGCAAGGGAGCAGTCAGGGGGAGGGACCCATGGGTGGCCTGGTGCTGTGGTCCCCTAGCTCCTGAGATGAGGCTTCTCCATCGAGAGCCACTGAATTTCCCACTGTCTGTCACTCAGCAGCCATTCTGGGCAAATGGGGGGTCACTTCTGGCTCTAGCCGTCCTGAGACACTTGGACCACAGGGTTCTTTTCTAATTCCTACCCCAGCATGCATTCTCCGGGACTCGTCCCCATGGCCCTCGACTCCTGGGGTGGAAGAGGCCCTCCTGCCACCTGTGCTGAGCAGGCCCAGGCCCAGCTCCTGTTGAACCAGGAAGACAGAAAACCCCGAGGGCACCACCTGCCCACTGTAGCCCCTGGACCTGAGGGAAGGCGGGGAGGCCTCCAGCGCAGGGGCCCAGGGAGGAATGTCCTGCAGCTGTGGCACAGATGTCAGAGCCACTGTGCTAAATATGTGTCCACACTATTCTGCACCAGGCCCCCTGTCCCTATGGATGGAGCAGCTATACTCAAAAGCAGGCTGAGGCCAGACAGGGGCCGGAGGCCCCATTGTGTCTCCAGGAAGGTCTTATTGTCCTAACTGGTTTTGTTCCTGGAGAGACCTGCATTCTCCTCAGTGTTTAGAGCAGCAAAACTCACAGTAGCCAAGCCATAGAACCAGCCTAGGTGCCCCACAGCAGATGGATGAATAAACAAACTGTGGTTCATATACACAGTGGAATATTACTCAGCCATAAAGAAGAATAAAATGATGGCATTTGAAGGTCAATGGATGGAGCTGGAGAGTATCCTTCTGAGTAAGTAAGCCAATTTCAAAAACCAAAGGCTGAGTGTCCTCTCAGACATGCAGATGCTGACTCACAATAGTGGAGAAGAGAATTTCACTGGATGAGACAAAGGGAAGGGATGGGAGGGACTGGGAGAGACATGGGAATGAATGGACGACACTTTCTCATGTTCACATAGGAAAGACAACTGCTGGCCAGGCCAGGGACCCTGGCAACAACCAAGGACACCCCACTGCAGGTTCAGCCACAGGAATGAAAATCACATCCCATGTAAGTGACATGGCAGCATGCATGCTGCTGTCACGGGGAGCTAAGAAGAAAAAATTCACAGATAAACCTATATTTCCACCTATGATAAGGGACTAGGTGTGATGTCATTCAGTGTTCTCATTAAAGATGAAGCGAGCTCTGCTGGCCTCTGGGAGCCAGTGTGAGGGATCTGACAATCAGGTCACCAAAGTGGGCCCACAGCCTTAGGCCTTTGCTCCCCACAGGAATGTCCAGCCTCAGAGGCCGGCAGAGACCATGCCCATCAGAGACAGGGCAGCTGTGGCCTTCAGTCCCCCTGCTATCTCCTCCCAGGGGCAACATGCACTCCCTTTGTCCCATCCTGACTTGTGACGTTATGGGTGGGGAGAGACCCGGGGAGCAGGGACAGCCCGCGGCACCTACCTGATTGGAAGATTCCAGAGCTCAGTGCAGGGAGGTGAAGCCCTAAATGTCCAGCATATGCACCTCATCCACGAACAGCACGCTGCGGACCAGCTTGAACATTCCCTGGTCGATGTACTTGTTCACCACCTTGTTGAACTCACCTCAGACAGGGTCCCAGCCAGTAGGGGAAATGTCCCCTGTTCTTTTCTCCCCACCTCAGTTCCCTCCAGTCCCAATCCTGTAGCCTGGTTCTCCTACTGACTCTCTGATCCCAGGATGGGTACTGGACTCATTCCAGGTGTGGTGTCCTCATTTGAAAAAAAGAATCATGCCAGGTGTGGTGACACATGCATATAACTCCAGAAGCCTGGGAGGTTAAGGCAAGAGAATTGCAAATTGGAGGCCAGCCTCAGCAACTTAGTAAGGCCCTGAGCAACTAAGTTGAAACCCCTGTCTCTGAATAAAATACAGAGTAAGTCTGGGGACGGGGCTCAGGGGTCAAAAGCCCCTGAGTTGAATCCCTGTACCCTCATCTAAAAAAGAAAAAAAGGCATCATCACCCACAAATGAAACAAAAAGCCTTCTGTGGAGCTGTGTCGGGTGCAGTGTCCAGCAGCTGCCCCATCTAGCCCCAAGCCTGATGCCAAGACACCCCACTTGGAAGACCCAAGGAGATGCATTTTCATATGCAGATTCTCCTCTGCTGCACTCAGTCAAGGAGCCCTTTTGGGGGCCCTGCATGATGCTCAGGTTCATTAACTTTCCATCAAGTGCAATTAGAATCCTCTCCCCAGGAACCCTGAGCAAAGAGGGTCAGAGCCAGCTCAGCCTCAGCCCCTAAAATCATGAGCCCATGCAGAATGGTAGACCTGCCTCAGGTCCCAGCCCTCATCTTCCAAACCAGCGCCCCCTGTCATCAGGATGGAGCTGTTCCTAAAGAACCGGGATCTGAGGCCTGTCCTCACCCACAGCCATGACCCGGGGAGTCAAAACCGAGTTCAGAGACAGATCTGCTCTTGGCCACTCATGGAGGAGCTTAGGCTGCTGCAAGGCCTCAAGGCAACAATGGATTCATTTTGAACTTAGGTTTTCAGGGATTAAATGGTAATGGGCCCATGAAGGAAATAAAATTGGGGAAGAGCTGGGCATGATGGCACATGCCTGTCATCCCAGCAGCTGGGGAGGCTGAGGCAGAAGAATCAGAAGTTGGAGGCCAGCCTCAGCAACCTAGCAAGGGCCTAAGCAACTCAGCCAGGCTCTGTCTCTAAATAAAAAATATAAGTGCTGGAATGGGGTTCAGTGGTTGAGGCCCCCCGAGTTCAATCACTGGCATCAAAAAAATAAATAAATAAGTCCATAAAGGAGCAAGGGAAACCCACTGCCTGGTGTCAAAGTTGGCACCGTTTTGGGACCTCAAAGGAAGCAGATGCTGACCTCAGCGGGGCCAGAGCACACAGTGTGGCCACGGCTTCTAAAGAGAGTGAAGACTCAGAGCAGTGCAGTGGGGGGGGGGGGGGGCGCTCAGAGCTGGAAACACGTCAGAAGCAGGGCCTCAACTCAACTCTGGCCTCAGGCTTCGCCACGCATCCTCCCTGTGATCTCTGTCTTCTGAGGCTTCATCAACTTCCCCATCATGGTCAGGACATCTTCTCCTGCTGTAGGAGACAGGACTTTCTAAGGCAGCTACCAAAGCCCATCCTCCTGCCTCCTGCAGGTCCCTGATGCCACTCAGCTTAGAAGCCTGAGGTGGACAGGCCCAGCACAGCTCTCCTGGGAAGGATGAGGGGCTCCTAAACTCAGAGGGATCCCCTCAAGTGTTCCCCTGAACTGTAAGAATCAAGTAGAATCGTGCGTGGTGGCATGTGTCTTTAAAAATCCTGGTAATTTGGGAGGCTGAGACAGGAGAACCACAAGTTGGAGGCCAGCCTCAGAAACTTAGAGAGGTCCTGAGCAACTCACCAAGACCCTGTCTCTAAATAAAATATAAAAAGGGCTGCAGATGGAGCTCCATGGGGAAGCACCCCTGGGTTTTAAGCTTCAGTACAAAAAAAAAAAGGAAACTTCGGCCAGGTAGAAAGAAACTCCAATCCCAAGAGTCTCTGGCCTCTCCTGGGCAAAGTTCTAAGTGACAAAAAGCAAAACCAGATTCCCAAAAGAAAGCCCGTTCCTGGTGGGGAGGAGGAGGCTTCCTTCAGGATGAAGAGCAAACATGACACTCTGTCCAGCGGGACCCAGAGCAGAGCCAGCTGGGACCTGGAGGACTCGGGGCTCAGGTTCTGTGGAGGCCAGAGCCTCTGTGAGGCTGTCTAAGGCCCTGTGAAGGCTCCCACCAGGTACCCCCAGCCTGGGGTGGAGAGCAGCCCCCACCAGGCTGGCAGGCGGCCTGGGGCAGATAATGCCTAGAGATCAGCTGTGATGGCATCTGTACATTGCGACAAATAGGCCAAAGCTCATGTCATGCTCATTGATGAGCTTTCTAGAGGGCCTCCAGGAGGACAGCATGGCCCTGGCCACTGGTTCCCTGGGCCTTGGGCATGTGCTGGACCAGCAGGGCCTGTCCTTGGTGCCTGGCATTGGCTACGTCCTGGTCATAAACCATTCTGTCCTAGATGAGCTCCTTCTTTTTGTGCATGTCTCCCTTGGGCAGGGCATTTCCTCCTCGGCCTCCAGGGTGAACTCTGTGGCCTAGGAGTCACACCTGCCCTGCCTCTGCCAGCAGACCATGGGGCACCGGGACCACACAGAGCTCAGTGACAAAAAGGTCACCGCTGCCCACCGAGGGCCCCCAACAGCGCACTCCTCCTTTGCCCCACAGCCTGGTTCCAAGCTGGATTCCTAGACCTTCCCCGGGCAACACCTGAGACTGTCTGGAAGATTTTCTCCCCTTTCTTTTCACTCCTGATAAAGGAGCATCCAGAGGACTCACTGGAGCTGGGGCCTGGGCTCTTCAAGGTGGTGATTTATGGGTGACATGAGGCTTGAGGCTCTTCCATTAACCAGGGAGGAACAGCCACCCTGGAATGCCACAGGAGATAGAGGAGGAACCACTTGGTGCAGTCCACAGGCTCAAGATTCTGGGAGGGACACCAGGGAGATAAGGAAAGATTTAAGACGCCACCTGGTGCAGCGGGAAGAGACGAAGGCTGTCTGATCACTGTCCCCCACAGGGTTTGGGTCTTAAACACTTTGCCTGCTAAAGTAACAAGGAGAGGAATGCAGAGAAAACTCAAGGTGACTTAGGTAAAGGGACAGCTGCTAACTTTTCCCCACCTACCCCCCCTGAGCAAAGTGACACCCTTGTCACCCAGGTCTCCCTCTGGCAGACCCTTAGGTGTGGCGTTGTCCCCAGGGAGCATACCTTCACAGCCCTGCTGTTGGCCTCCATGTAGATGATGTTCCTGGCCTCCACTCAATTCTTCTGAAGACTTTCAAAAATACTGGGGTTCAGCTAAAACCAAACCAAACCAGACAAAGGGGAACACAGACCACTGTGATACACGTTCCAGTTCCTTCTGACCCCGAGGGAAGGCACCTTTTTGTATGAGACCAGAGAGGCCAGGCACAGCAGTGCACACATGTCATCCCAGGGATTTGGGAGGCTGAGGCAGGAGGATCATCAAGTTGGAGGCCAGCCTCAGCAACTTATCAAGGGAAGACTCTCTTTCAAAACTTTACAAAGCAAAATAAAAAGGGCAGGCTTCTGGCTCCCTGCTTAAGCACTACGGGTTCAGTTAACAGGACTAAACATGAGAGAGAGCCAGACAGACAGACACCTGAGGTAGCTAGCAACCCTAGGAGTGGGTGGTTATGAGGGTACCTGGCACGGCACAAGAGCCTGGACTGAGGGCTTAGCATACCAGGAGGTGAACCTGAGGGTGACTGTGTTTGCCCGCAGGAGAAAAGAGAACGTCACCATTACTTTTCCTTGCCTTGCCTTCAGGGGTTGCAAAGTGATAGGAGCATTCTCACAGGGATCTCACTGCCCTTAGAGGGGACATGTGTCAATGGCCATGCGCCACGGCACCCTCCAGGATCACCAGTACAGCTCCAGTCCTTGGGTAGGGACACCAGAGCTTCCTGATTAGCCACCTGAGGCTAAAATTGACATGGCCCATGTGATTCCAGCTCTCTGGGCCTCAGTCTACTCCTCTATGTGACAGCACCCAGAAGCACCCTCAGAGAACTTCTGCTCAGAAGGGGAAACATAAGTTGGAATCGCCCCAAACTGTCTGGGTCAGGAGGCTGAAGTAGAAGGATCACCAAGGTAGAGGCCAGTCTAGACCACAGAGCTAGGCCCTGGGGCTGGGGCACAGCTCAGTGGCAGAGCACTAGTTCACTATGCAAGGGCCCTGTGTTTGAGCCCCAAGACCACAAAAAAAGCAAATCCTAGCACCCTCTGGCCCCCGGGGCTGTGCACACACATCTCGGGTGATGGTGCTCTACAGGGCCTTGCTCTTCACCAGGGCAAGTACAGCAGCCTCTGTAGATCCTGACTCGCAGACAGGTCCTGAGGCTGAGCTTCCAGAGCAGCTGCTACAGATTGCCACGCTGTGGAAACACACCTGAACTCTGTCCCATACAAAGTCCAAAGTCAAAGGGGGGCTGTGGGGTACACGACACAGACTAACACCTAGTGCAGGGTTTCCTTGGCAGGAGGGCGCCTCAAAAAGGCCAATCCAGAAACAAAGTCGGTATGTGGTGGCCAAAGGGCAGGGGGAGGTACAGCAGGTGGCCATTCATGGGAATGAGGTCACTTGGAATTTCATGACAATATTCTAGAATTGAGATGGGGAGTATAAACTGTCATGCATCAAAATCCTATGGGCCACACACACTTAAAATGGGTAGATAATGTTCACAACTTCACCCCAAAAGAGCTGCCAGGATCTCACCAGGGATCAGCCTCTCTGGCCTCCTTGGGCCACTTTGCAAACAGGTCCAGGGATTGGGAGTCCCCAGACCAAGATTTGTAAGCCTCCTTCAAACTCAGACACTTCACAACTCCACACAACACACCTGAGGTCCTTCTGTCCCAATATCTCATCCATGTGGGAAAACTGCCCAGAAGGACTTGGGTTTTTTGGAGGGAACTGGGGTTACCAGGGCCTGGACTCAGGGGCCCTTGACCACGAAGCCCCATGCCCAACCCTGTTTGGCATTTTATTTAGAATCAGGGTCTCACTGAGTTTCTTAGGACCTCACTTTGGCTGAGTCTGGCTATGAACTCATCATCTTCCTGCCTCAGCCTCCCAAGCTGCTGGGAGCAGAGGTGGGCACCACCTTTGTTTTGGAAGACAATTTTTCCCTTCTCCATTAGGCTCTTTTCTTCGAGAAGCTGGACAAAGCAGATGGATGGATGGCTCAAATTTCCACTGTATTCCTGTGTCCTTTCTCCTATGTGGAAGTGGACAATTTTTCTCTTTTCATCTCAGGCACTTTTATACGGTTGATTTTCCAGATGAAGTGGCTCAAAGTGTCATTCCTGAGAAGGGGCCACCTTCTCAGAACCTCATTAATCTAGGGTGGACAGGATGTGGTGAGGGACTAAAGAGAGAGAAAGAGGTTTGCAGAGCCAAGCTCTTGAGATAAAGGCCCTGTTAGGAAACAGAAAAATAGGCCTTGGAAGAAGTGACATTTTCATGATCTCTATAAAGCAGTGACCGAGAAACCACCTCAGAAAATCAAAGAACCATCAAATTATAAATGGGGAAAAGATGGAGAGATTCTACGTTATATAGAGTGTGATCTACAAATAAGAAACTGAGTCCCAGGGAGCTCAGAGGATGCACAGGGGTCATGCAGCACCAGGGGTCTTGCAAACACACTGCCCCTCAGCCAGCACTGGATGAAGGATGACTGTGGAGCCTCTTTCTTAGCCTGAGGCCTTGATACGGAAAAATAGGGAAAATGAGATTCACGGTGTCTTCACACTCGGCACACAGCTGTGAGGAGCCACAGGTAAAATACCTCCCCAAGCCGGCAGCAGGGGACCTGGCTATGCAGCAGGGGACCTGGCTATCCAGGAGGGCACAGGTGTAGAGCTAGTGTGAGTCAATCATAACAACAGTGGATGAGTAAAAACATTGTGAAAAAGAAAAAAAAAGAAAACAAAATTATGTCCACTTTGACTTTTGGGGGAGGTGAGGGACAGTATTGGGAATTGAACCCACAGGTGACTTACACCTGAGCCCCATTCCCAGCCCCATTTTTTAATTTTATTTAGAGACAGGCTTTCTCTGAGCTGCTCAGGGTCTTGACTACGTTGATGAGGCTGGCCTTCACCTTGTGATCCTCTTGTCTCAGCCCCTGAGTGGCTGGGATGACAGGCATTCTCCACTGTGCCTGGCTGGCCAATGGTCATCATGTGGGGGATGAGATGGCAGAAGCAATTTCTTGACTTAACCACACAACTCCCAGGAGCAATGAGAAAAAAAAGAGCTACCACATGAAGGGACCTATGTCCAAGCCCTTTACGAAGTGTCCCTTTATACAACATGGTGTTATCCTGAGTGTCCCATATGGCATCAACAGTGCAGAGGCCAAGGTAAGAGGAACGCAGAGGTCACACCACCTGCCCAGTACAACAGTGCTGAGGATAGAGCTAAGGACGGACTACCCTTGAGCTGCTTGGTGCCCTTGGCTGTCTTGAGCCTATGATAACGTGGCTGATGGTCTTGTCATTGCCGTCCATGGGGTCCTTGGTCTCACATGGCGTCAGCTCAGTCACCTCCCCCTCGTAGACTTCCTTGACCTTCTTTATCAACATCCCTGGGAGGGACAGCCAATGGGGACAGTGAGAAGAAGGACCATCCTTCTCTTCACATCCATCTCCTCCCCACCAACAACCTTCTTACCTCAAAATGCCACAGCACAAGAACTGACAAGTCACCTTACAGTACAACCCAAAGACACCATCACGGGTGGAAAGCAACACTACAGGGAGCAGTGGCCCATGCCTGTCATCCCAGCTTGGGAGGCTGAAGCAGGAGGGAAAGCTGGATGCCAGCCTTAGCAACTCAGTGAGGCCCTGATCAACTCAGTGAGGCCCTGTCTCCAAATAAATTCAAAAAAGGGCAAAGAGGTGGCTGTGTGCTTAGGTGCCCAGGGTTCAATCCCTAGTGCCCCTCCTCAAAAGAAAAAAAAAAAGAAGAAAAAATGAGGGTCGCTATTCTCCTGACAAATGGGGAGACCACAGAGAACTTCTGCTGGTATGGGGCCACCGGGCTCCCTGTGAGCTGATATGGAAATGTCCCAAAGGGAGAGACACACGGCCACAGGATCAGACACTCAGGCCACTTCCCAATGTTCACGCCATCCCTTGCCTTCTCTTCTCTAGACACCCAACCAGGACAAGGACACTCAAGACAGGAAACTAAGGGCCACTCTCCTCTGCCTGGGATCCACCTGAGAGCCTATAAATGGGGATTTTGGAAAACACCCAAAAGAGCAGCACATTCTGTGTTTGATGAACCAAATTCCCAGCTCCTGAACCCCAAGACAAATTTCCTAAACAAAACCCAGAGCAGCTGTGCACACCTTGAGTCCCAGGAGCTCCAGAGACTGAGGCTGAAGAATCATGGGTTAGAGGCAAACCTCCACTGAGGCCCTGAAAAACTCAGGGAGACCCTGTCTCTAAAGAAAATGCAAAATAGGGCTGGGGATGGGGCTCAGGGGTCGAGGGCCCCTGGCTTCAATCCCTGGTAGAAAAAAGAAAAATTCTCAGACAACATGAAGGTATCAGAAAAGTCTGTCAAGCTTGGAAAATTCTGGGCTTTTAAGCCTACTTTGATTTTTTTAATAGAACCTTTTCTATTCTGCAAAGAGAAAATTCCTCCAAATTGAATGCCAGCCCATATTTACTGTCAAGGAATAGTGATATGGCATTCCTTCAGGAGGGGAAAGTAGGCATCCCTACCTCTCAGCCACTCATATTTGTCTAGAAGTTTCTCGATGGTGAAAAGTAAACAAGGGAAGGCCAAGTGGACCATGGGCCCAGCTGATGGTGAGGAGTGGGGCTGCCGGCGCTGTCTCTGGTCACAACAGTACAAAGAACATGGGTTTCATCTGCTGGCTTGGGTTCTAAGTCCCTGACAGGGACCTTTATAATGTCAAGGGAGCAGCATGGAAGGGGACAGATGACCCTCTCTCCCTACCTCTGCAGCTTCACAGGAATTCAAAGGTGCTGGGACAGAAGTCTCCTGTCTGAGGGGAGGCCACGGCGTGCCCCTTACTTCTGTGGCCGATATAGAAATTTCTCCTCATAGCTGCCATCAAAAGCCCCTGCTGTGTCCCCACCCCCCCACCCACCCAAGGAGCAACTTCCATCAAATGTGCCTGGCAACCTCTACTTTTTCAAATTTTAAAGCATTTCATTTCCCGCTGAGCCATTGAAACCCAAGCAACTGTGTGCAGGCCAGTTTTATCAGGTTTTTGTCTCACAAAAAAAAAAATTTAATTATTTTAAGTTTTAGATGGACAAAATTTCTTTATTCTTTTTATTTTTATGTAGTGCTGAGGATTGAACCCAGGGCCCCACACATGCTAGGTGGGTACTCTACCCCTGAGGCCCTGCCCCAGCCCAAAAAAATGGTGTTTTTTTTTAAATTTAAGTACTTATATTAATATTCAGGTATTTGAAAGGTTGTGATATCTTACTGGTCACATTTTTTGGTTCTTTTTTGTACCAGAAATGGAAATCAGGAGCTCTAAACCCCTGAGCTCCATCCCCAGCCCCTTTTAGATTTTATTTAGAGACAAGGTCTCACTGAGTTGCTCAGGGTCTTTCTAATTTGCTGAGGCTGGCCTCCCATTTTCTAACCTCCTGCCTCAGCCTCCTGAGCTGTTGGAATATGATGCATATGCTTAATTCATGAGTTAAATAACATCACTGTCACATGTTTAAATAAGGAAAAGTAAGCCAAGCACACATCTGTAGCCATAGTTATTCAGCATACTGAGGGAAGAGGATGGTTTGAACCCAGGAGTTGCAGGACTGCCTGGGAAATATAGTGAGACCCTGAAAATAGGAAATGTAAAGAGAAAAGAAAACGAGAAATGAAGAAAAAATAATAGAAAAAAAATTTAAAAAGTAAAACTCAGATGTAGTTGTACACACATATAATCCCAGCAGCTCAGTAGGCTGAGGCAGGAGGATCAAGAGTTGGAGGCCAGCCTCAGCAACCCAGTGAGATCCTGTCTCTAAATAGAACATAGAAGGGGCTGGGAATGTGGCTGTGGGGTGCAGAGCCAATGGGTTCAATACCTGGTACCAAAAACTTTCTAAAAAAGCCTAAGCTCAATGTGAAACAAAGCTTAGCTTCTGGTCACCTAGTTCTGAATTAGAACTCTCAGTTCAGCATTAGTGTCACACAGGGGTTGGGGGTGGCTCAGCACCCATGTTCCCAAAAGAGAGAAAGAGAAAGAGAGAGAGAGAGAGAGAGAGAGAGAGAGAGAGAGAGAGAGAGAGAGAGAGAGACAGGGAGAGAGAGAGAGAGAGAGAGAGAGAGAGAGAGAGAGAGAGAGAGAGAGAGAGAGAAAGCAGACAATTGAGACAAGGTCCCTGCTGATGTTGGCCCTGATCACCTGGCTGAGGTGTCTGTCACACATCCCCACTGAAAGAGACTCTTTTATTCCTCCATTGAGCACTGGTATGTCAGGCAGAATGATTAAGGGCAAAGCATTCTTGTGAGAATTCTTCGGCATGGGAATTGGGTTTTTTTCCCAAATTTACCTATTCACTCAGTCATTTGTTTACTCCAAAATGGCCTTAAGACTGTTTATTTAGACTCTTGGCTACAATCCACCATAACTTCATTTGTTATTCAATTGCCCAATTGTTCCATTTTTGGCCAATTGGAGCATGTCCACGTGCCTCCTGTGTTCCAGGGAGCAAGGTTCCTAACTCTGTGCTTTTCTCTTTAAGCTCTGCCATACACTGGGGAACACCGACACACTCTAGGACCACTAGTGTATCTCATGCTGCAGTCCTTTATCCAAGAGGCCCCATTCCTTTGATGTGAGGAAGCCTGTAGGAAGCAAGAGCTGGCTCTGGGATCCTCAGGCTCCTTGCTGTGCATTATCACTTCTGGGTCTATCACACTCTAACCACAAGAGCACACCCATTCACCACATTTTCCAAATGTACCCCATCTGGTGAGAATGAGGCAGATCTGGCATTCATGCTGTCCTCTCCTTCAGTCCTGCCACTGGGTCTTTCTAGACTTGGCTTACCTATTTGCACAGTAAGGAAGCTTGCTCAATATCCACTTTCCATTGTCCATTTTCAGTTTGCAGAACCATAGGGTCAGGGTGGAACACAGCCACCACAGGAACAACCACGGAGCAGTTGCATGTGGACTCATTTTGTTCTGTCAAATTTGCTAAGGTCCAGCGACATGGAGGTCAATATCTTTAGCTCCTGTCCCTACATATTAGGCAGCCCTGTGGTTTAGGGAAAATCTACATAAAAGAAACCCATCTCACTTTGATAGACTTCAATATTTCTTAAATTTTGCAAACACAATCTTGGTTTTATTCATCTAGTATCAGTGAATATCACATGAAATGCAGCGTATAATTTATTCAGCTATTTAATTTTATACACCCCTGCCAATAAAGATAGAACCCATTTCCAACTAGTACCAAAACCATAAAATATTCAGAAGCATGAAAATATATTTTTTAATTGTGCACGCTTTTTCACATATTAAACTCAGAACTTTAATTTGTCCTTGAACTTGCTGGACTGCTAAAATTTGAAGGTTTTGTCACCTTAAAATTCACTAGTATGGACATGACTTTATTATATCCACTCTCTTTAAGGTAAGAAGATTAAAGAAGTAGATTTTTTTTTTATTGGTTGTTCAAAACCCTACAAAGCTCTTGACATATCATATTTCATACATTAGCGTACATTAGCTTCAAGTGAGTTATGAACTCTCTTTTTTACCCCAAGTACAGATTGCAGAATCACATGGGTTACACATCCACATTTTTACATAATACCATAATAGTAACTGTTGTATTCTGCTACCTTAAATGTCATCTTTGATATAATGAGAGCGACTAAGAATAAAGCAGGGAGGAAGAGCAGGAAGAAAAGATTAACATTAAACAGAGACATGAGGTGGGAGAGAAAGGGAGAGAAAAGGGGAATTGCATGGAAACGGAGGGAGACCCTCATTGTTATACTAAATTACATATAAGAGGTTGTAAGTGGAATGGGAAAATAAACAAGGTGAGAAATGAATTACAGTAGAAGGGGTAGAGAGAGAAGATGGGAGGGGAGGGGAGGGGGGATAGTAAAGAAGTAGATTTTGAATGGGTCAAGAACATAAAAAATTGGGCTGCACAGCGCCCTGTACTCAAAGCAAGACAGTGCAGAATGTGAAAATTGAAGCTCAGGGTAAGGCAAGCTGTGGGGCAAATCAAGAAAGTCATCAAGGACAAGAGAAGCCAGTCACTAGAAAGCAAGTGAATGCAGTAGATCAAATTCCAGAATCCTGGAAACCTAGGAACCTAAAATATTATGCAAGTTGATGGGGAAAGACAGAAATACAAAAGAACCAATATGGGAAAATGGGATTGGAGTACAAATATGAGCCCTGGTAAAAAACACTTGCCACAAACGTCTGCTATAATTAATACCTTTACAAATAAAAAATCTTTTTACTGGAACAGGTGATAATTAGAGGCAAGGCTATCCCAAAGTCTAAAGGCTTTACCTAGTAAATGGTTCATCTGAATAGAAAGCTAAATAAAATTGTAACAGTGAATCTACTCTCATGTGTAATATAAATACACCAATAAAATCTGAATACATTAAGAATATCACAAAGGAAGGAAGAAAGGGAAGAAGGAAGAATGTATTTTAGACAAATGCAATAATCATCTCAAAAGGCAGGAACCTTCAAAAAGCTCACTGGAATTTGCAAAAAGAAGGATTCAATTGCTTTGTATGGTGGAATCTCCATTACATTTCAATATGCTCATTAAAAAAATAATTTAATTTTCTATTTAGTGTTTCTAAATCAGTACTTTTTTTGTGATTATTTTTCTATTCATTATATGTATCTAAAATATATACAGAAGAAACACGATGCTTTACACTAAATACATCATGCATTTATTATTAATTTAATTCATAAAAACATTTAAAATATATTAGTTGTTGATGGATCTTTATTTCATTCATTTATATGTAATGTTAAGAATTAAATGCAGTGCATCACACATGCTAGGCAAGTGGTCTATCACTGAGCCACAACCCCAGCTTCTGTAAAAGTAACTTTATTGTTTAAAAATATGAATCAACTTTCAATGTTGACCTTGAAAGTGAAATATATTTTCATGGTAATATAGAGCTTATTTGGCCAATTTTTATTTTATGTTTTGTAGTTTTTTAAACTGTAATTTTTACTTCCAATATGATAATGAAATCAATGGTTAAATATTGTGTTATGGCTTCTTTTTCTTTTGTATTAGAGGATTGATTTTAGAAAATAGGATTCAAATTAAATAATACACAATAATCACATATTCATAGGATCAAAATTATGGCAACTCTCTCAGGATTACAAGATGCTTTCAAAAAGCCAAACACAATTGGAATAGAAGTTTACTTAACGCTTAACTGTAACTCTTGTGAGTGTCTTGGTAAAAGAAAGAAACTCATTCATTATGGAAGTGAAGCAGGACTTAGAGGTTGGAGTGTTTGTCCTCACTGGTGACAAGGCAGCTTCTCACTCTCTCTCCATTTATGGTAATGCATCAGGTTTCCTTGGAGATGCAGCCAGGGTCACACTGCTCTGTGTGCTGACACCATCTGAGTTCACTTTGAAATGAAGAAACACAGGAGCTACAACCTTATGAGGTGGAGCCTCCTGGGGTTCTTGATAGTTTTCTCTGTCATATACTAATGCATTTAGTATGAGTAATTTGAATTTTTTGAGGAACTATAATAGGAAATGTATTGACTATTATTCCAGAGCTGTAATAGTGTTTGAAAGCTACCGACTCCTTCAGTCCCCTTACAAAATGTCCAAACTATTTTTTCCCAAAAAAATTTCAAAGTAATTCTTGATTCTCCTTTCCTTTAACCCAATCTCTATAATTATGACTTTCTTTATTATTAATAAAGAGTTAAATTGGGCTAGGTTTGTGGCTCAGAGGTAAAGTGCTCACCTAGCATGTGTGAGGCATTGAATTCAATCCTCAACACCACATAAAGTAAAATAAAGACATTGTGACCACCTGTAACTAAAAAATAAAAATATTTTTAAAAGAATTATATCTAATTAATTACAATTAAATCTACATCTAATTATTCAAGCATATTACATAAAAGTTTTTAAAAAATCATTTTATATTATATAAAAAGTGATGGGAAAAAGGTGTAGTATGGTTACAGCCAATTTGTTATCCAGCAAAGGCAAGTATCTTCTTCATTCATATTTCTGCTCACATTCCTTTCAAAGAAAGTAATCTTCAATACCTAATTTCTGTTGTGATCCAAACTTATGAATACTTGTGAAAAATTGAAAGATTTGTAAATGCATAAAATAACTATTCAGAGATACAACCTCTATTTAGTGTTCTTCAAATAATTTTAAAAATATCTTGTCACATTTTTTAAGCCTCATCTTTTACTAAGTACTTATCTTGACCAAGAAGGCATAGCATTATGTTCTCTAAAAAATGAAGAGAAAGAGAAGTAGAAGGAGAGGCAAGAGTGTGGATTTCAAAAATATTGAAACTAGATTGAAAGAGAATATTGAAAAAGAGAAGAAATTATTGTTGAAATTTTCGATACAAATGTAAATAGAGTTTGATAATAGGGAATATATGAGAATAAGTTGTTAAGTGAAAATGTAAAGAGGAAAACAAAGACTTGCAAATAATGACAATCAGTTAGGGAGTTCACCAAATTACAGATACAAATACTTTTCTGATACATTGTTCAATTAAATTTTTGCTGGGTCTTTTCATGGCCTCTGTTAATATTTGAGAATCATGGTTGAAAATGCCAGCTTTTAGCTTAAGGATCCTAAATAAATAAAATATGAACACTTTTATTTGATCTTCTATCAATTAAAGAAAACAATGGTCTTTATTATGGGAAAACAACCACCTTTTCTTGTGTTTTAGTGCATGGTTGTCCCTTTGTATTCATGGAAGGGTTGCTCCAAGTCCATCCCTCCACCATACAAAGAAAAATCTGCTGAGTTTAAAGTTTCTATGTACAATAGTTATATATGTTTATATGACTTACTGCACATCCTCCTGTAGAATTTCAGTCAGTTTTACATTACTCATACCATTCTGATACATTTTATTGTAATGTTATATTTAATTGGGATGTTCAATATTGTTTAGAAACTAGTGTATAGAATAAAGGTATGTACATATATAGTAATGATTGTATTTATTTCCAGATATCTTCAAACCCATCATTGACTGAATCTACTCATAAATAATTTGAAAGTATTCAGGACTGACTGTACTTTAAACAACATATAGGATTATAATTATGATATTAAATGTTATAACTTTCTCCATAAATACAGTATTTTAATAATCCCAAGTTACTATATCACATTTTATTATCCTAAATCATACAGTATTTTATTTATCTTATCAGATTACTATCTAAAATGTTGTTAGTACATGGCCAACACTGCTAGATGCTTTGGATATGATTCCACATATTAAAGTTGATGCCAACATCTAACACCCACAGTTAAATACTAAATAGTCTCTTAAAAATTTTATTAATGGTTAATGATACAAATGTACAAACAACTGACAAGTTATACTTTTAATAAGAATCTTAATGAAGAATGCTCAGTGTCAGTTACAGCATAGAATAAATAAAGTCAGAAAGATAAAAAAAAACTTACTAGAAAAAATGCAAAGAAATTAAGACTTCATAGATAAGGAAGAACTTTTGGAAAAGAGGGGCAGGAAAGACATTTCATTGAGAGGGAAAAGCAACCTTAAAGGCCTATGGAGATGATGAATAAGTGTAGGTGTTAGGATTAAAGTCAGTATACCTGCAATCAAGCACTAGAAAAAATGTGTGGAGTTGAGGAGGCTGGAGAATAGACTAGGCAAGAGCCCAGTGAGGACACCATGCTCGAGTCCTCAAACCAGGGTAATTATAGGATGAGACTGAGATGAGGGAAAAATAGAATCACATAAATATTTACACTTAAACAGATAGAACAAACCAGAAAGGAGGCATGTACCCCAACTCAGCAGTAGGAAGCTGTTGCAAAGCTGAGAGAGAGGTGCTAATGGTTCTGAAAGAGATAAAGAAAATACTGGCTTCTGGAGTGATTTAGGAAGAGAAAGATTCATTTTTAAACTTGTCATAATTTAGATATAGTATGTGAGAGGGAAAGTAAAATAAATCTAACCCTTTAGCTTTCAATTGATTGTTTGAATTCTGGAATTAAGTGACAGAGGGATTTGGAAATAATCATAATAATTTGGGAAAACAGAAATAATCCTCCAAATGTGACCATCTCTCTCTCTCTCTCTCTCTCTCTCTCTCTCTCTCTCTCTCTCTCTCTCTCTCTCTCTCTCTTCCCCACCTTTCACTCTCTCATGTAATCAAGAATTAAATTTACAATGATGCCACAGACACTATGGCAATTCACAGTAACCCTAAATAAATTTAAAAAAAAAATTCTATTTACTATACATGTCCCATTCTTGTTTTGTTTTTCACCTTAACACTTTTGAAATTGGAACACGTCTAACATCAGATAATCAACAGTATTATCTCAATATTTTTTCTGTTGTATTCATTGTTTCCTTTTTCCACTGCTTTTTTCCCTGAAAAACTGATATCAAAGGATAAAAAATATCTTAAAAATTTTATGAGTCAATTGCGAACCAAGAAAATCTTTTATACATCAAATCATTCAAAAAAGAACTGATAGCAATAGAAATTTCCAACTATATTTCTAGATGCCATTTGGAAAAATAAATTTACTATTAATATCTATAGTATTACAAAATACATGTTATTGGAAACTATGGTAATATTTGGAAAATATAGAAAACTACCCATATGTTCATTAGTGTACACTATGTTTAGGAATATTTCTTTTTAAGACAGAGGGGAGAGAGAGAGAGAGAGAGAGAGAGAGAGAGAGAGAGAGAGAGAGAGAGAGAGAGAGAAGAATTTATTTTTAATATTTATTTTTTAGTTCTCAGCGGACACAACATCTTTTGTTTGTATGTGGTGCTGAGGATTGAACCTGGGCAGCACGCATGCCAGGTGAGCGTGCTACCACATGAGCCGTATCCCCAGCCCAAGGAATATGTTTTAAAAAGTCTTAATCTTAAGAAAATGGTTCTACATTTTTTCTACTATTTGGGTAATGTCCAACTTCTTTAAATTTTTCTGATAAGTAATATTTCCCCAGAGGTTAGACCCAATGCTTCTCTACTAACATACTTTTAATGCAGATGTGGTCTTGAAGGCAGACTGTTTTTGTTTTGCTTTGCTTTTATTTGTATGCTCAGAATGCCTACGGTCTTGTAGAGATATTTTCTTTGATATTATATATTGACTAATGATTATAGAGAAGTTCTATGTGTCAGGCAGCAACCTAAGTGTTTTCCATTAATTAGGTCATTTAAAATACAGCATCCCTATTTTTCTTACCCCTGCCTTATAGAACCAAGGCAGAAGCAGGTCAAGGAATTATTTCATTTTTATATAGATAATAATTCCAGAGTCAAGTAAGAGAAAAGAGGAAAAGCTACTGTAGATGTAGCTTATTTCTTGACATATGCAGAAATTCTGATGCTCACTGATGTTTTCTGAAAATTGAGTAATTTGTGCAATATTCTTGAGCAGATTTTCTTCCACAACAAATCATGTCCCATTAACCTGCATCTTATCTTTCCAACTTTCTATCAGTTTCAGTAGTCAGCCCAATAAATAACACTCCCTCTGCATTCTCCACAATATAGCTCTTCCGAAGTGAATTCAAACTTATTCAATGAAATCTCATTCTCACCCATTTTAAAACAGAGGTGCAAGTAAAAGTAAATTAAACAATGTTTTAGATTTACAACTGCTCTCTGTTATCCAGTTTTGTCCCATAGCTTTAGTTAATATTCTTTGTATTTGCATTCTTAAGTTTCCAGTGTTTCATTAGCTTTGGAAATTGTTTAAATCTGCTTTCCTTCTTCTGTATTTAACATTTATGATAGAATTGCTTCCAATTTTTATGAACATCTTGTATTCTATTTTTCTTGGTCATTCTCTAACACTTACATTTGCAGGTCACATTTTTTTTTCCAAGACATACATTATCCTCTGATCTTTTTTCCCATAATATTCACTGCTGTAATCCAAAGTGTCATCACTACTTTCTGCAATGGCTTTGTAACTGGTCTCCTTTCCATTACATGAGATCACTGTTTTATAATTTTTTCCTAAAATTGCCAGATAAAGTTCTTTATACCCAACATCTCAGAATTCCTCCTATCTCTTCAAAAACTACTTGGATACATGTACCATTCTTAGTTTAAATCTAAGCAAGTGTTCTGAGTTCCCCCTGCCTCTGGAAGGTGATTATGTAAATTATATTTATATAAATGTAAATATATAAATCCTTTTATATAATGTTTTCTAGCAACCTGCTGTTTTCATTTATACACTGAGAGAGAATTTTTAACTTTTCTTTCAAGAATGCATAGTATATTTACTGATTCGTTTCTAAAGGAAAATAAGTAGTGAAAGAAGAGTGGATGGTTTGTAAGACTGGGTTGTGAAAGGCAAAACTTACCAATAGTCCACTTCTAAGTGCCTTCCTCCCACAGCCCACAATTTGCACTAAAATTCCATTCTTTTACATTAATGTCAAATATGACTCATGCTGTATTAATATGAAAATAGATTAATGGTCTGTAAGTATAGTTTATGCAATTAACACATACAATCTACTAAAATATGATAACTAAAATAATGTAATGTATTTGCTTCATTTCTAAAAAAAGTCAGCCTTGAAAACTTAATTTAAAGTTAAATTTAAAACTTAAAGTCAAATTTAATTCTTGCATTTATCTGTCTTTCTGTGTGAGTGTGTGTGTGTGTGTGTGTGTGTGTGTGTGTGTGTGTGTGTATTCTCAATTTCACAGGGCTGGTAATTAAACCCAAGTCTCACATATGCTAGACAGACAATTTACCAATGAGGTAAATATCCAGCCCTTTTAAAATCTTGAGACAAGGTCTGAGCTTGATCTTGAACTTGCAACCCACCTTCTTCAGGCTCCTGATAACTGGGATTATAGGAATGTGCCCCCATGTACTGATTATATTATATTAAGGACTTACCCAAGGTGGGCATTTTTCTCTGCAGTTCTGGAAGTGCAACCTGTGAGTTCCAGGGTTTTGGGGCTGGAGGTAAGGGGTACGTCTTGTGTTTTAAGGTGCTGCCATCACTCAGCCTGGTGCCACATTGCAGCTATGTTTGCATCTTGCAAGTTGTCAGCCCAAGATAAAGGGAATACAAAATAAAGGACACAGAATAGAGAAGTAGGAAAAAAGGCAGAGAGCAGAGTGAGGGGTAAAGGTGTGAACAGAAAGGGCCAGAGTATGCAGGGGAATCAGGGACATAGGAAGTGGCTCTTCCCAGTCCTGAGTTCTTCCATTTGTGAAGGTGCTGCCGCCACTGCCCAGAGGCAGCTTATGACATGAGGCAACAGCTGATTGCTGTCAGAGCACTCTTGGGGCTGGGAGTGTGCACATAGGGGCAAGTTGGCACCATCTTGGATTCTGAGTTCTTCTTTGGCTTGCAAAGGTGGTAGCAGCACCTCTGTAAAAACAGGTAATGCACAGAGGTGCAGCTTCAGCAGGAAGGACAGTGGCTACCTGAACATGAGCAAGAGATGGTGGAGCACATGACCTTAGCATTTTTGACAAGGCCCAGAGTACCTGTGTGAAGGCCACCTGAAGCTCACCTGCCAGGTAAGTACTGCACTAATTACCCGATGCTCAGTCAAGTGAGTGGCAGTAGAGGATGACCTGGTTCTAAAGCTCCTTGCTAAAAAAGGAAAATATTTTAAGTGCTATAGGAAATGTTTTTGCTAGAGAAGATGACAGAAGGAAATTTGGAGGGAACAAAAAAGTTGTCCGGTCAATTTGGGGATGGGGTAGGGTTGAACCTGAGAAGGCAATCTACTGCTTACAAGATTAGAAAATTCTCATGCTTGCTCACATTGAAAGATACTGGTATGCCCACATTTTACCATTGTTTTCCTTTTCTATAGTTTATGTTCACTTAAAGTGCTTAATTCTAATCTAATTACTAATGTGAAAAAGCACAAGGTACAGCTAAGATATTGCATTAAGAAACTATAATAATTAACATGGGATTTTTAAAAAATTCTATTTATCTAAAACCTGATTTATTTTATATAATGGCTTAAAGGCTGATGATTGATGTTGGTGACGTGTTATACATGAATTTTCTTCTATAGTATTTTTTCAAATTTTTAAACATTCAAAGTTAACAAATAGGTCAGAAAATGAGTCTTTCAATCAAGATTTTTATATTGTAGTTGTATGTCAATATTAATAAGTTTGATATTGCACCTTTTAACCAACTTCAAATTCTTGCAGATTATACTTTGAGCACTTATTTACCTGCAGCAGACAGAAAAAAATATTCTATATGTTACTATATTAGAAATGTATGCTAAGTAAAGTATACTGAAATGCATTGAGAAGTCTATCCAAGATTTTTTAGAATTTTACGAACTCTTGTCCAACTCATAAAGTGTAGCTTTAAAAACAAATTTTATGAGATATAACAAAATATTCTTTTAAAGTAGTAGTCACAATCCTTTTATTTTGATGGAGGAAAGAGTGAATGAAAGCTGGCACTTTTTAAAAAACAAGAAAATCTTTTTAGTAAAAAAAATTCTGACTTCTTGATGATGGAATAGTTGTGGCAATTTTAAGGAAAATCTATTTTATAGGTAGCATAAAACATTTTTAAGATTGTGTCTCTAGCACATTTTGGGATACAGGAGAAGTAGAGTATCTTAAAGACAAAAGACTTAGGATAATACAGACCTTAGTGGGTAGATATAATCTTATTTCAACTTCAGATTTGAACACTTGAAGTGTGGTATATCATAAATGTGGGTTTCTTAAAAGATTTTATTACTAGAAATCAAATCCTTGGCGACACACATTTGTGTTAGTCTTTTCAAAAGTGGGTTGAAGTTCAGCCATAGCCTGCGGGAGAGTCTCCTGATCATTGTAAACTGCAACAGTAAAGACTTTGTTCTTGACAGGTGCTAACAATAAAAATTACCCTGTCATTTTTCCTAAATTAATAAAGCTTAAACACCAATCATATCTAAGTTGTTTTCTGGTTCATTTGGGCCAATTTTACTGGTTAATGCATTGACAGCTTCTAAGAACTCACTTAAATAAACAAGATTAATACTAGCAATCTTTTATTTTTTTCACAAGCAGTAATTCTGACAATAATAATATGTCTATCTGTTAGGTAAAAACTAGCCAGTGCAGTACCACTGTGAATTATAGCAAGAAAGATAATGTGAGATGTTTTGGTTTTATGTTTCTCATGCTAAAAGACAAAGGACTGTTAGTGAACTAGACTTGGACTCCTTTAGCCCTGGCACTTGTATTCAGTGAACTTCTAGTATACAATTATTTGGTTTAATATCTAAACTATATTTTAATATAAGTACCAATAGCATAGTATTTTCTAGAAATTGCTTTCAATTATTTTATCAATAAAGCTAAGTCCCAAAGATATCTTGGGAAAAAAATTGTGCATTCTTTATTAGTTCTTGTTTGTGGGTGATTCAAAAAATAGACATTATAAAAGTGTGTTTTCTAATTTTTACATTTTATTCTCATAAGATTGTCTTTTTTTAAATTTATTGAATATATCAAGATTTTTTTACAAAAACTAATCTAGTAAAATAAATTTATAAAATTGATAATTTCAAATTAGAAAGAATGTTTAGTTCCTCTCACAGTCACCACAAACGTTTACTTGTGAGTCTGCTTAATTTGTTTTTACTACATATGCACACTCTAATAAAATCGTGTCAAGAAAAAACATTGCTAACACCTATGAAATAATTTTTGGCAGTCTGTAACTTTTGTAGCATGTTCTTTGGGAATGTACCTTGTCTTCACTTCCACAAGGCTAATTTGTCATTTATTAATGGAAAAAAATTATAGAGATACAAGTGATGTTTGAAATCATTTGGAGAATTTACACCCTCTTGAATTAATAAAGGAGTTGCTTTGTGATACCTCTCAAAGATACCAATACGTGTCCTGCTTGAACATGGAAAGTGACAAAGAGTACACTACCTCACCAAGATAGCAACTTTCATTCATGAACATCTCTTCTTTTGTTGAGCAAAATTAATTTTTCCTATTTTTTTTTAAATCTTCCGATACCAATGTGGCTATATAGAACTTTTTTGTCTCTATTATATTTGAGCTTGAAAATCTCATGTGCCTTCAAAACCTATACTTTCCCAGTTACCCTCATCTAAATAGTTTTCCCTATTAATCTTTTTAAAATGTTTTTTATTATCAGTTGTTCAAAACATTACAAAACTCTTGACATATCATATTTCATATATTTGATTAAAGCGGATTATGAACTCCCATTTTTACCCCGTATACATACTGCAGATTCACATTGGTTACACATCCACTTTTTTACCTACTGCCATACTAGTGTATGTTTTATTCTGCTGCCTTTCCTATCCACTACTATCCCCCCTCCTCTCCTACCTTTTCTCTATACCCCCTCCACTGTAATTCATTTCTCTCGTTTTTTCCCCTTTTCCCTCACTTCCTCTTATATGTAATTTTGTATAACAATGAGGGTCTTTTTCCTTTACCATGAAATTTTCCTTCTTTCTCTCTTTTTCTCCCCCCTCTTGTCGCTGTTTAATGGTGATCTTCTTCTCATGCTCTTCCTCCCTGCTCTGTTCTTTGTTACTCTCCTTATATCACAGATGACATTTTGCATTTGTTTTTTAGGGATTGGCTAGCTTTACTTAGCATAATCTGCTCTAGTGCCATTCATTTCTCTGCAAATTCCATGATTTTGTCATTTTTTAGTGCAGAATAATACTCCATGTGTATTAATGCCATAATTTTTTATCCATTCATCTATTGAAGGGCATCTGGGTTGGTTCCACAGTCTAGCTATTGTGAATTGTGCTGCTATGAACATCATTGTAGCAGTATTTCTATAATACTCTCTTTTAAGGTCTTTAGGGAATAGTCCTAGAAGAGGAATAGCTGGGTCAAATGGTGGTTCCATTCCCAGCTTTCCAAGGAATCTCCATACTGCTTTTCAATTTGGCCGCACCAATTTGCAGTCCCACCAGCAATGTACAAGTGTACCCTTTTCCCCACATCCTCGACAGCACTTATTGTTGTTTGACTTCATAATGGGTGCCAAACTTACTGGAGTGAGATGGTATCTTAGGATGGTTTTAATTTGCATTTCTCTGACTGCTAGAGATGGTGAGCATTGTTTCATGTACTTGCAGATTGATTGTATGTCCTCCTCTGAGAAGTGTCTGTTCAGGTTTTTGGCCCATTTGTTGATTGGGGTATTTGTTATCTTATTGTTTAATTTTTTGAGTTCTTTGTATACTCTGGACATTCGGGCTCTATCTGAAGTTTGAGGAGTAAAAATTTGTTCCCAGGATGTAGCCGTATTAATCTTTATGTGTGATAGGCATCGGAATGTGATCCACTTTATGGTCCTACTATGAAAAGACATCTCTCTCTTTTTAACAGATGTTCTGCTTGTCTATAAGATTTCAGGATTATGCTATTTTTAATATGGAATTGACACTTGTCTTTCATGAATTTAGATTTCGCACACTTCTCTTTTTGAGGTTTAAGATTGGTTAACTTGCTCCTTGTTGTCAGTGTTTATTCTTTCAGCTGCTTAAGGTTTTCTAATCTAAAAAAGCCTGGCATGTGCAAGTACAAGTTAAACATTTTGTCTTCAGCCCTATTTCATATATATTTTTAAACATTCATTTATTGATTATAATTTATCTATCTATCTATCTATCTATCTATCTATCTATCTATCTATTTATTTATTTATATGTGGTACTGTGGATTGAACCCAGTGCCTCACACATGAGCGGCGAGTGCACCACCACTGATTTACAACCCTAGCCCACATATATTTTAAAGACCTCTTGACACCATTTAATATAATTGAAAAACACTATCAAACCACAGAAACAAAAAAAAACACTATTAAGAAAATCTTAAAGATAGCTAGTGTTCTTGTTTCTTTTAGATATTTTGAATAATTTTGCTCATCAATAATTTATGTAGATTTATTATTTTTATACTTAAATGTGCCTTGCTTCTACATACCCTCCCACTTTTCCAAACTCCACACCCTTCTCCCAGAGGGAAGAAATGCATAATTGAAAATTTTCATACCATCATGGGAAATCCAGAATTACTGAGGATTCCAAGCATTCAACTTGACAGTTAGCATATTTAGGTGAGACTTATGTAGAGTCATATTTGGGGCAGGATTAGGAATAATAAAGAACTTAGTTATTTGTGTTAATATTTCTATTGCAGGTGAAGAGTTAAGTATTATATTCATTGTGCATTATATTTAAAATTGAAGTGGCAGCCATAGTGTATTGCTATTTATTGTATTATAGATCTTCAAAGCAGTGAGAAAATAGGTGGTATAAACCTGATATTATTGAGGAATCCATACATAAAGATGTTCTTGAGTAATTAAGTTTCAAAAGTACTCAATTAATTTTCAATCACCTTGAAAGTTGAAAATACCATAAGTCAAAAATGCATTTAGTACACCTACTCAACAGTCCAGTCTACGAGTGCAGTACAATGTAGAATATTTGTGTTTATTCTTATGATGATGTGGTTCACTGGGATCTGTACTTTTGCTGACACTGGACAAAAATATTATCATACCACATATGATTAATCTTGGAAAAGGATAAAATTCAGAGTTGGAAGTTTGTTTACTACTCAATGCATATCACTTTCACACTAATATAAAGTTTAAAAATACGTCAAACTATCATTATATCAGTGCCCATGTATATATATATTTTTTTTTTGAGGACCAGGGATTAAACTCAGGGAACTTGAACACTGAGCCACATCCACACCACTATCTTTTTTAAAAAATATTTTTAGTTGTTGTTCAACATTTATTTATTTATTTGTATTTGATGCTGAGAATTGAACCTAGTGCCTCACACATGCTAGGCAAGCATGCAACCACTGAATCACAACCCCAGCCCCCCAGCCCTATCTTAGATTTTATTTAGAGACAAAGCTTCACTGAATTGCTTAGTGCCTCACTTTTGCTGAGGCTGGCTTTGAACTCAAGATCTTTCTGCCTCAGCCTCCAGAACAGCAGGAATTAGAAGTGCATGCCACTGCATTCAGCTTATATTAAGTTTAAAATGTTCAGCATTTACTCACTATTATGTGTCAGGCATATTTCTTGTGAGTATGAGGAATATAGACTTACATCCATTCTGAAAGACTCTTATTCATCTCCCATAAAATTTTTATTCATAAATAATTAAATTGTTTATTTTATTGTTGTGAAAATCTACAACCAAGAAATATGACTTAAATTAAATTTTGTTTACTGTAATTTTAGTATTGATGAAGGATGTAAGGGCAATGAAAACATTGCAGAAGAAAAACATATCTGGAATAAATGAGGAGAAATAAGTTGGAGATAAGTACCAAATTTCAAAGTGCATATCATACAGCATAGAAAATAAAGATTATGCTTTAAACTTAATGGTATTCTTTTGAACACAGATAGAACACCATGCTTAATGTTGGACAAGGAACAATTTATTATTTAGAGGCTTTATATCATATAAGGGTTTACATATTGATTTCCAAAAAGCAATAAATTTGTCCCAGACCACAGGATGAAATCTGACTTTAAACTAAAATTATTTTATTTCCACTTAACACTGAAATATTTTTTGCTGGAATAACTTTCTAGGATGAAGGTACCTATTATTCTTATCCACTTTTTTTACACTTATCATATGCTAAGAAAAGAACATAAACAACTTGTTTTGAGAGTGTTTCTTAGAATATTGGTTGAGAAGTGAAAAAAATCCTTCAAAAAGGAAAATATAATTAAAAATAATTTAAAACTTTATATCGTCTATCAGATACTCTCAATTTCACATGAGAAATAATATTTATTTCTAATTTAAAAATTTGCTGGTTTAGCCTAGTTAAATATAATACTATTTAGTGAGTGCAACTGTGAAAGTGCTAAGCACCTTGCATGATGTTTTCCCAAAACTCTATTAAATAAAATAAAATCTTCTCCCTGTTTACACATAAGTACATCCAGAGTCAGAAAAGTTAGTCAACTTACTCAGTGCAATGTATCAAATGAGTCGACATTCAAACTCAGGGACACCTGATTTCAAAGCACTTAACTTCTGTAATTCATTATTATTTTTATTTTTATGGATTTTGGCTATTTTATGCTATTAGTTAGGTAATATTTTACTAGGGATAGAAAAAACAGAAAGATGATAGATGTGAAAGCTCTTTTGGATTAAGTGGTGGTAGTACAGAAAGAAATTGGACATCTTGTAAGCTGTCAAGTGGTGGATTTTTAGGAAAATATTGGTAATTTTTTGTTTACTTGCTGATATAATATTGGCATTACCTTCTGATGTTTTCATAGTTTCTTAAAGCATTATTCCACCTTCATTGGTTACCTACCTGTTTCCCTCATGGCAATTATCCACCATGGTCATTGCTGGAGCTGCTGTGTTTTCTTTAACAAATCGGCACTCAGTATGTTTAGTACTTTCTTGTGACACTATTATCTCATTGCTTAACTGTGTGCAAAAAATCAAAGGAAAAAACTCTCAATTTATTAGGTTTTTTTCATTTATGGCAGCCCTAGCAATTTTTTGCAAATGAATGGCTAAAACATCACAAATGTATTACATTTTTTAGTCATAAGTTTGGTATTTTTCTCAGCACTCTAAAATCAAAATGTCTGCAGGACTGAGACTGTATGGGGGAATCTGTTTTCTGCTCATTACTAGCATTGACCACATTCAGTTCTCTCTGACTGCAGTACTGAGGTCCTTTTCTTCTTGCTAACTGTAAGCTGAGGAACAGTCTCTGCTTCCAGAAGCAGTCTGCATTCCTTGGCTTTTGGTTCTCTTCTTCCTTCTTCAAAGACAATAACAGCTGAATTAATCATTTTCAGATTTTCTTCTGACCTATTCTTCTTTCACTTTTATGGATTCAGGTGATTAGATTGATCAATTAGATTGATTCAGGTGATGAGATACTCTCCCCAAATTAAGGTCCTTAACCTTAACTAAATATGCAATATCTCCTTTGCCATGTAATAACATATCCTTTGTTTCCTGGGAATAAAATGTGGGTATCTTTGGGAGGTCATTATTCTGTTTAATGCACTCTTCATCAAACACAATCATTTCAGGCTTACACAAGTACTTTAAGAAATTGTTCCAATTAATCGAACAGTTCTATAAATTTTACTTTTTTTAAAGAGAGAGAGAGAGAGAGAGAAATTTAATATTTATTTTTTAGTTATCAGTGGGCACAACATCTTTGTTTGTATGTGGTGCTGAGGATCGAAACCGGGCTGCAGGCATGCCAGGCGAGCACGCTACCACTTGAGCCACATCCTCAGCCCCTAAATTTTACTGTCTTATAACTAAACTATATTTATTAATCTTTTGGCCTATAGTTTTGTTCTTGCAAATCACAGTAGTTTAACTATTAAAAAGTAATTTCTGAAACCCTTGCAACAATGATCTCCTGGAAAACCTTTTATTAGTTCATTTAAGTTATACATAATATTAGAGTTAATTTTGACATAAAGACATAAGCATGGAATATAATTTGCTCCAGTGCAGTCCCCAGAATTTTTTTCCCCTCCCTTCCTTTCTCCCGCTTTTCCCTTTTCTCTACTGTAAGGGATCTTTTTTCTATTTATTTATAGTTGTTTTTTAAAAGATTTAAAATTCTAGTAAATATATATAAAAGCAATATGATCCATATATTTTAAGTTAATAAGTTGTAGTACCACATTTTTAATATAATCAAGGAATTATTTATCTTAATACACTGTGGTATATTCACGTATAGACATAGGATAGTTTGGTCAGTTTCATTCCAACATTTTTTTTGTTTTCTGTCTCTTTTCTCTCCCTCTATTCCTCAATCCGTTTCCTCGACTCTACTGACTTCTCTTCTATTTTACTGGTACTCCCCCATCACTTTTACTTTTTTGAGAGGGTAGGGGTACCAGGGATTGAACCCAGGGGCACTTAAACCTTGAGTCACATCACCAGGCATTTATATTATATTTTAGTTTGAGACAGGGTCCCACTGAGTTGCTTAGAGACTTTCTAAGTTTCTGAGGCTGGCTTTGAACTTGTGATCATCCTGCCTCAGTCTCCTGAACTGTGAAAGTAAAGGCATGCACTACTTGTTCCCAGGAAGTACATTGATTTTGCATAATCATATAAAATGCAGATATAAGTAAATACTCTGATGATAATCATTAAAAAATTTTCTTTTTTTTGATTTTGAAAATGTAAATTGTTTTATGATCATTTGTATGATCCAAATATTTTTTTAAGTTAATGAATAGTAGTGTCACATTACTAATAAAATCATGGAATTCTTTTTCTTCATAAAATTTGATGTAAAAAATAGAGTTTAAAATGACTCCTTTGACATCAGAACTGTCAAAATGTACAAAAGTGGGCTGGGGATGTGGCTCAAGTGGTAACATGCTCACCTGGCATGTGCAGGGTGGTGGGTTCAAGCCTCAGCACCACATAAAAATAAAATAAAAGATGTTGTGTCCACCGAAAACTGAAAAATAAATATAAAAAAAATTATTTCTCTCACTCCTGTCTCTCTCTTAAAAAAAGTATAAAAGTGAGTGCATAATAAAAGTTGATCAGTATTAATTACATTGAACAATTGAAGGACTCAGCTGGGTGTAGTGGAACACACAAGTTATCCTAGTGACTCAGGAGTCTATCACAGGAAGATCATAAGTTTAAGGCTTACCTCAGCAACTTAGTGAGTCCCTGCGACAAAATAAAGATGGATAGTGGTAACGGGGATGTAGCTCAGTGATAGAGTAACCCTCACTTCACTTTTGGTTTTTATCTTAAAACATTTTCTGTTTGTTCAAATGAGTTCAAAATCACATAAAATATAAAGGCTGCTATGTAAATTACAATAGCCAAATTATGGAACCAGAACAGGTGCCCATTAATGGAATAATGGATAAAAATATGTAGTATATATACACAATAGAATTCTACTCAACCATAAAGAAAAATTAAATTATGATATTTGTTGGCAAAGGAATGGAACTGGAGAACATCAGGCTAAACAAAATAAGCCAGATTCATAAAGTCAAGTGTTGGATATTTTCTTTTATGATTAGCTAGAGAGAGGAAAAAAGGAAATAGAAAAGAGGAATCATATGAAAATAAAAAGTGAGACTAATATATGAGGTTTTTTAAGAGGGAGGAGAGTATGGGGAAATACTGGTAAACAAATCTACAAAATTTTGCTTTGTTTGTATAAATGTACCACAGTAAGGGCTGGAGTTGTGGCTCAGTGGTAAAGCACTTGCCTAGCACGTGGAAGGCACTGGGTTCCAGCCCCAGCACCACATAAAAAAAAAAAACAATAAAATAAAAGTATTTTAAGAAGGTACCATAGTAAATCCTGCATGTATACATGAAATTTTTTTGTATTTTATATGCATATATATAATGCATACATATATTTATAATGTATTAATTTAAATAATAATGATAGAAGGGACATCAGTAGGGGAGAGCAAGCAGATCAGGGGTACTTGGGATTGAGACTGATCAATTAATGAAAGTATGAATGTGGCATAATTAATTCCACTATTATACATAATTATAATGCATCAATAAATAATTTTAAAGAAACAAAGGCCACCATAAAATAATACTTTACAACTGGAAGGTCCTCACATGTCTCTGGAAAGTCAAATGGCATAGATTGTTGAGAACACTTTAAAAATCTTTATATGTGTCAGTTTAAAAATAAATTTATTTTAATTTGAAAATAAAAGAAATTCAATAATCTTAAAAATATTACAGAATTAGGGGCTGGGGTATTGCTTAGAGGTACAGTGTTCACCTAGCCTGTGTGAGACACTGGGTTCAATCCTCAGCACCACATAAAAATAAAATACAATATTGTATCCACCTATAAGTAAAAAATAAATTATTAATATAAAAAATCATTGATTTTTTTTAAATTATAGAATTAGGTAACAGTGGTAAACAATTATGTGGTTGTTGGTTTTGCAAATGCTGTTCAATACTTGGTCTTTGGCAGATGAGTGAGGAGAATATTACAATTTGGGTTGTTACTTAGCTAATGTTGAATAAAATAGGACCTGTAAAATAACAAGTGATGAGCGACTATGCTGCTGTTTCTGAGCCTTTAAACCTGATTCACCAGGAAGTGACTCTAGCATTAAAAGAGGCATTTCTAAACTTGGAGGTGAATGTAGGAAAGTTCTGGACTCAGTTTGAATTACCTACCTCTCTAGACACTATTTCTAATTGTGAAAAATTTGTGGGTTGATTACAATTGCAAAAAGTTCAAATACTGTATTTTTGAACACCAAAAGTTTAAGAACCAAACTTGACGAGAATGATGGATGGAGTGGCAAGCTGAGTCTAGTGTATGTGGATCATTGTGCTCAACTAGTGCTTATACTCTCCATCAGTCTCTTCTCTTCCTTCTTCTTTCCCACATTTAAATTTCTCACTGCAGGTTTTTCAAACATTTTAGTTGTTATTTTTAATCATGATTTTTATGGTTTCTTGTATCATATCCTATTTTAAATTTTTATTTTTCTGGTTTAATAAATGGAGTCTTTTACTGATCAGTAAGACCTTGAAGTCTTGAAAAGTTCTTAATAATATTGTTAAGAGTTCCTTGAATCCCAAGAGCTCAAAGAGACTTTAGAAATCACTTTTTAAATTGTATCATGTACTTTGAAATGCCTAATCACTTTTCCTCCACCTATGTACAATCTTCATTTATATTTTCTTAGTTTATATTTTCTTAAAAATCTTCAATTTCATGAACTGTATTACAAATTAATGTTAAATATCATTTTACTATAAGATTCAAAAATGTCTCTCTTCAAGGTTTGATTACCTCATAACTTTCCTCATGTTCTATGGTGAAATATGTTCCTAAATAATAGGTTGATCTAGCTAAAGATACAAAATATTCAAAATGGAAATTAAAAAATTGTATGGATGGAATAGGTTGATAATAGATGATAAAGAAGATAATTCCTTAGCATCACCTAGATTAATCAATTTTTTTTAATTATTATTGACATTTTTTCTACTGAGAAAATGTGTGGCTAATCATTTCTGAATGATTCACAAATAAACAGAAATATGGTTAAATGGAACCAAAATTTTGGTCTTAAGTAGATCAGAGACCTTGCTCATTAACATATTTTCATAGATATGTTGCTGGAGTATAAAAATAGATGCAATTAAACACTGCTTTTTTTTTTTGGAATCATCATAAATTTTGTTTCTTTAATATAAGTGTAGTTGCAGTTTATTTCTTCAATAGTAGATATTGTTTGACTGCGGATCCAAACTTACAGATAGACTGATCCAAAAGAAAATAAACTTTAAATATTATAGTAAGGGAAATCTGTGACTTTGTTGCTTAATGTTCTGCCCAAAACCATCAGTAAACTTCTAAGATGGCATACCAAAATGATTTTTTCTAGTATCATTCCTTTTTCCACATGGTGGGAATTCTATTTCTTCTTGCTTAAATGAATACATTTTATTCTTCAAAATTTCTGAGACAAGCGTCCAGATACAATTGGCAAAGTGAGAAATTTTGTTTCATCTCAAAATTCCACTTTCAACATAATCAATTATTTATTTCCCTTGTTTCTTAAAAATAGGCTTTGGAAAAAGCGTCCTGACTATCATATAGAACAGTTTCATTCTTCCTGGAATCACCCCAGGAACAAAGGGCTTTGTTGGCGGTTTTCTCCCAAAGGGCTTTCAAGGGTTTTAACATTTGAAATATGCCTTAAAGGTGCTCATTAACATATCTTCCAGTTAGCCTTGAGGTGTGGTACAATGAAGCCCATTACCCTCATTACAGGGTCATTTTACTATCTATTCTATTTTATACTTATTCACTATGAACAGAGAAAAACTTTACAAACAGATATATGAACAAAGATCTAGAAAACTATGGGTTTATTCTCAGACCTATGAAGACCTAAGATGAAGTTCTGGATTTCAAATTTTTGTTTTGGATTTGAGATAAAGCTTCCCTTTTATTTAAAAAGCTCTGACATCATGAGGAGCATGAGTTAAAAGCAGCATCAGCAATTTAGTAAGGACCTAAAAATATCAAAGGGGCCCTGTCTATAAATAAAAATACAAAAAAAGGCTGGGGATCAAATTAGTGGATAAATACTTCTGGGTTGCATTTCTGGTACCCTGCCCCCCCCCAAAAAAAAAGAAACCACAAATCAAAACAAAACAGAATCTCATGACTAACAAGCCCTAAAATCTACAGTCTCTCTCATGCATGAATACAACAAATGGAGTTGGGGTAATCTCCTGATAATTATCCCAGGCTTCAGCACTGGGATAATAATCTTGGGACATGCTTGACTTGTGGCACATGGATGCCCACAAAGGGTTTCAAAAAGAAGCTGAAAACTCCATACAATCATGGAACAAAATGCTCAGGTTTTCAACTGTTGACCTAAGCTTCACTAGACTAGTCAGAGGTGGGGGAACCCTGAGCTGCCACAGAGAGTCCCTTTGGCCCCAGAGTCTAGAGAGAACCATGAGGAGCCCCTAGTCACAATTTCTAGTTTCCACCATTGCCACTTCCACTAGCTTCAAACAACCTTTCTACGCAGTCTCTGGATAACAAGCACACTTACCATTTCCTGGCTTTCAGGTTTCTTAATGTTTTCCTTGTGATTTATTTTTAGCTTCTGTGTAGCAAAGAAACCTTGTCTCCTGATCCAGGATAAAAAGACTACAAAAAGATTGAAAGAATGGTGGGCTCCAGACAGGAAGAAAACACAAGATAGTGAAATCCTGCCCCCCTCATCACTGGTTGCATGAGGATTGGACAGTCCTCACCTAAGAGACTGGTTGGAAAAGGCTTCAGCACTTCCCCATTTTCATTGTTGAAAGACTAAGGATCAGAGTTGGGGATACAGCTTAGTCAGTAGAGTGCTTGTTTTGCTTACTTAAGGTCATGGATTCAATTTCCTGCACCACATACACCCACACACACAAAAATAAGTGAAGTACTGTGGGGACTGGGGTTGTCATTAACTGGTAGAGTGCTTTTATAGTATGTGTGAGGTACTGGGTTGAACACCCAGCACCACATTAAAAAAACAACAAAGAAACAAACTAATAATGATATTGTATCCATCTACAGCAACAAATATAAATTGAAGAATAAAAGGACTGTGTATTAGACTTGTGTACCTTTGATATTTGTGCACCCATACACACACACACACACACACACACACACACACACACACACACACATATGTCTTTAGAGAGGGCCTAAATTTTACCTGTGATGCCTTTTCAAGTAACTTGTATTACAGGTGTGCTTAGCAAACCTAAAATCCCCCTACACTTCTTCTTATTATTATTTTGAGTGGCTGTGAATTGCATTAAATGCCTTGGATGGAGTTACTTTGAGGGAGAATTTCCTTCCATTAGTAGGACCTAAACCAGACAGAAGTGCATTGACACTTATCAATGTATATAAGGTTAAAGCAATTTTTGAATAAATATGTATATATTTTTATTTATGGAAATGATATCACAGTTCATTTAAATTTTTATTTAACTTTTCTGTTCTCTGATCTTTTGAAAAACAGCTTGAAGTTTAAACTCATTAACAATTTTCTTAGGCATCAATGTCCCTATAACTCTAACCACTAAAAAGAGACTCACAAGTATAATTTTAAAGTCTTTACTATTCAAATTAAAAATGAAAAACAAAAGTCAGGCACAGTGACATACACCTGTAATATAAGTGGCTCTGGAGGTGGATGCAGGAGAACTGTGAGTTCAATGTTACCTTCAGCAAAAATTAAGGCTCTAAGAAACTCAAGAAGACCCTCCCTTTAAATGAAATAAGATGGAGGAGGAGGAGGAGGACACAAAGGAGAAGGAGAAGAAGAAAATAAGATCTTAAACAAATTGTAACTAAAAACACTATTTTCAATATATTATCATGGCTTGACATTATGACTTTATTTATACATACATGTACTTTTGGAAAACCATCTTAATATTCACTGTTTACCTGAAGTCTCAGGCATATCTCAGTTTACTGTACCCAAATTTCACATTGACAGCTATGGATTCATTGACATCAGCAAGATGAAAGGCCTGAACCACTCATTTTTATGTCCTAGGCGATGGAACACACTTCCTGGACATATTCTCAACAGGGCCAAAGAACAGGAGAGACAGTGCACATTGAGACAGTTGGCAGCTCCAAACCAGAGCTGTACAAATGTGGGCATTGTTTCTCACTAGATTCTAAGAACACATTCATTCCCATTTCAGATCCCACATGGCAAATAAACATAAAGAATTAGTGTCCCAGGAAGTGGATGTTGCAAGGTCTTCAGATTTTTCAGTATCCCAGACTCTATAAAATAAATATATTAAAGGGAAACTAATTTGCAATTTTTACCTTGACCCTAAAGGCAGGATTGAGATATTTGGCTTTTATAATTGTGCTAATATTCATATCAAATTTATAAGGTACTGGGAGAATATTTTCAAAATTAAAGGCATATATGTCTATAAATATTTTTCTATAGTTCAATACAGTTTATTAAGAGAGTCAACAAAATTTTAATGAAGAAAAAACAAATCACTATCAATAAGATGACTACTGTTTTTCATACAACCTCTGCACATGATGCGATTGAATTCTGGCATCCAGCCTATTGTGAATAAATTAACTAATTATCTGTCACTAGTTAACTCATTCTAAAACTTATTAGCTCATATTTGGGATGGTCGTCAATTCAGGCTCAGCTCACCTGGAATCTTTGCTGCATATAATTAGCTGATGGTTGGTAAGTACACTGAACCTTAGAGTGTAATCTGGCTACCAACAAAACACCCTGATGTTTTTCCCCAAAATAATTCATGATTAAAAAAATATTGTGGGCTTGTTCTCATGGAGGTAACAGTGTTCTGAAAGCAAAAACAAAAATATTCAAAAGTTTTTTCACCAGATACCTGACTAATACTCTTTCATAGTCACAGCATTACATTTTCCATAAAAAAAAAAATAATAAGAGATCCTATTCAACGTTTGGCAAACACATTCTACATTTTTCTAGAGTAAGAGTAAAAACATATCATCTAATTTCTGTATATAGATGAAGCTGAAGAATTGTTGCATGTTGGCATTTATGATTATTGTACCTTTAATAATAGATGGAGTTCACATAGGAGTTCAGTGTCAAAGAATATTTGCTAAGTCTCACAACTAATAAGTGACTTTACTGGAATTCAGGTTCATCTCTACCTTATCTCAAAGCCAAAACTCACTTCTTATAGGCTACATGAGTTATCAATATTTTCATGTTTTCTTGGATGTTAGATAGTGACACTTATTCAAAAGAGCAGAATTTTTGTTTGTTTTGTACCAAAGATCTTACCCAGGGGCATTTAAGCACAAAGTCACACCTCCAGCCCCATTTTATTTTATTTTATTTTATTTTATTTTATTTTATTTTATTTTATTTTATTTTATTTTATTTTCTTGTACCAGGTATTGAAGCCAGGGGCACTTGACCCTGGGCCACATCCCCAGCCCTATTTTGTATTATACTTAGAGACAGAGTCTCACTGAGTTGTCTAGGATCTCACTTTGGCTGAGGGTGACTTTGAATTTTCCATCTTCTTGCCTCATTTTCCTATCCGTCTGGGATTATGGTTGTGTGCACTTTGCCCAACACAGTCTTTTCTTGTTGGTTTTTTTTGTTTGTTTTTTTGTTTGTTTGCTTTAGTATTTACTCAGTTGATGAAGCTGGCCTTGAATGTGAAATTTCCCTGTCTAAATCTCCCAAGTCCCTGGAGTTACAGAAACACATCACCATACCGGTTCTTTTCAGTTCATACAAAGACAGAATTGGGATGTCAAACAGAAAGAGAGTGGTGATAATCACCACATCTTAAATGGCGTCTTATTTCCTAAGGTTTAAACATTGGACTTGTTTTGACACATAATGAGGAAATATTATTTTAATCAGGAGTCTGTTGATTCTCATTTTATCTGTACAATTTGTTACTGTTTAAAACGATTTAATTTGAAAATATAAGTCAAATTAAAAATTTGTAAAATTTCTGTGCTTTCTCTGCTCTCTGATAGAACACTGGTTTCAATCCCTGTGCAAATTTTTTATGAATTTATAGCTAGAGAGAGGTCTATATAATAAAATATTAATAGGATTAATTTTAATAATATTTTGTTTCATATTTCTAACTGTATGCAATATGAAGAATTGAACTCATAATTCCTCTATCACTGAGATACACTCTCAGTTATTTTTTTTCTTCTTTGTTTTATGACAGGGTTTTTCTCAGTTGTCAAGACTAATGTCAAACTTTTGATCCTCATGCATCAGAAACCTGTATCACCAGTATTGAAGTGCATGACCCTGTACGTGGCTATTTTGTAACATTCTTAAAGTTGAGTATACAAACTCACCTAATGGTGCTTGCCTATGAGCCTAGTTACTCCCAAGGATAGGTACTTTCTTTCTTTCTTTTTTTTTTAAATTCACCCATGGTGACTAAGATGCAGATAATTTCTTTGAGAGAGAATACAACACAAGCCTTAAGTCATAGACTGAAGAATCTATTTCTAGTGAATGAAAAAATTATCAAAGTCCTAGAAAAATAAGAGCAAAACAACAGCAAAAGAAGTAGAAGAAAAGAAATAATTAAAATCAGAGCTGAAATTAATGAAATCAAAACAAAAGAAACAATTGAAAAAATTGACAAAACTAACAGTTGGTTCTTTGAAAAAATAAATAAAATCGACAGACCCTTAGGCACGCTAACAAAGAATAGAAGAGAGAGAACTCAAATTACTAGCATACGGGATGAAAAAGGCAATATCACAACAGACACTTCAGAAATACAGAAGATTATCAGAAATTATTTTGAATCCTTTTACTCCAATTAAATAGAATATAGTGAAGGCATTGATAAATTTCTTAAGTCATATGATTTGCCCAGATTGAGTCAGGAGGATATTGACAACCTAAACAGACCAATATCAATTGAGGAAATAGAAGAAACCATCAAAAGACTACAAACTAAGAAAAGCCCAGGACCGGATGGGTATACAGTAGAGTTTTACAAAACCTTTAAAGAGGAACTAATACCAATATTTTTCAAGCTATTTCAGGAAATAGAAAAAGAGGGAGAACTTCAAAATTCATTCTATGAGGCCAACATCACCCTGATTCCTAAACCAGACAAAGACACTTCAAAGAAAGAAAACTACAGACCAATATCTCTAGTGAAACTAGATGCAAAAATCCTCAATAAACTTCTGGCGAACCGAATACAAAAACATATCAAAAAAATTGTGCACCATGATCAGGTAGGATTTATCCCTGGGATGCAAGGTTGGTTCAATATACAGAAATCAATAAATGTTATTCACCACATCAATAGGCTTAAAAATAAGAACCAAATGATCATCTCGATAGATGCGGAAAAAGCATTCGACAAAGTACAGCATCCCTTTATGTTCAAAACTCTAGAAAAACTAGGGATAACAGGAACATACCTCAATATTGTAAAAGCAAGCTATGCTAAGCCTCAGGCTAGCATCATTCTGAATGGAGAAAAACTGAAGGCATTCCCTCTAAAATCTGGAACAAGACAGGGATGCCCTCTCTCACCACTTCGGTTCAACATAGTTCTCGAATCACTGGCCAGAGCAATTAGACAGATGAAAGAAATTAAAGGCATAAAAATAGGAAAAGAAGAACTCAGATTATCACTATTTGCAGATGACATGATTCTATACCTAGCAGACCCAAAAGGGTCTACAAAGAAACTATTAGTGCTAATAAATGAATTCAGCAAAGTGGCAGGATATAAAATCAACATGCATAAATCAAAGGCATTCCTGTATATCAGGGACAAATCCTCTGAAATGGAAATGAGGACAACCACCCCATTCACAATATCCTCAAAAAAAATAAAATACTTGGGAATCAACCTAACAAAAGAGGTGAAAGACTTATACAATGAAATCTACAGAACCCTAAAGAGAGAAATAGAAGAAGATCTTAGAAGATGGAAAAATATACCCTGTTCATGGATAGATAGAACTAACATCATCAAAATGGCGATATTACCAAAAGTTCTCTATAGGTTTAATGCAATGCCAATCAAAATCCCAACGGCATTTCTTGTAGAAATAGATAAAGCAATCATGAAATTCATATGGAAAAATAAAAGACCCAGAGTAGCAAAAACAATGCTAAGCAGGAAGTGTGAATCAGGCGGTATAGCTATACCAGACTTCAAACTATACTACAGAGCAATAGTAACAAAAACAGCATGGTACTGGTACCAAAACAGGCGGGTGGACCAACGGTACAGAATAGAGGACACAGAAACCAATCCACAAAACTACAATTATCTTATATTCGATAAAGGGGCTAAAAGCATGCAATGAAAGAAGGATAGCATCTTCAACAAATGGTGTTGGGAAAACTGGAAATCCATATGCAACAAAATGAAACTGAATCCCTTTCTCTGGCCATGCACAAAAAGTTAACTCAAAGTGGATCAAGGAACTTGATATCAAATCAGAGACACGGCGTCTGATAGAAGAAAAAGTTGGCTATGATCTACATACTGTGGGGTCGGGCTCCAAATTCCTCAATAGGACACCCGTAGCACAAGTGTTAATAACTAGAATCAACAAATGGGACTTACTCAAACTAAAAAGTTTTTTCTCAGCAAAAGAAAAAATAAGAGAGGTAAATAGGGAGCCTACGTCCTGGGAACAAATCTTTACTCCTCACACTTCAGACAGAGCCCTAATATCCAGAATATACAAAGAACTAAAAAATTAGACAATAAGATAACAAATAATCCAATCAACAAATGGGCCAAGGACCTGAACAGAAATTTCTCAGAGGAGGACATACAATCAATCAACAAGTATATGAAAAAATGCTCACCATCTCTAGCAGTCAGAGAAATGCAAATCAAAACCATCCTAAGATACCATCTCACTCCAGTAAGATTGGCAGCCATTAGGAAGTCAAACAACAACAAGTGCTGGCGAGGATGTGGGGAAAAGGGTACTCTTGTACATTGATGACTGCAAATTGGTGCGGCCAATTTGGAAAGAAGTATGGAGATTTCTTGGAAAGCTGGGAATGGAACCACCATTTGATCCAGCTATTCCCCTACTTGGTCTATTCTATTCCCTAAAGACCTAAAAAGAGCACACTATAAGGACACTGCTACATCCATGTTCATAGCAGCACAATTCACAATATCAAGACTGTGGAACCAACCTAGATGCCCTTCAATAGACGAATGGATAAAAAAAAAAAAATGTGGCATTTATACACAATGGAGTATTACTCTGCATTTAAGAAATGACAAAATCATAGAATTTGGAGGGAAATGGATGGCATTAGAGCAGATTATGCTACGTGAAGCTAGCCAATCCCTCAAAAACAAATGCCAAATGTCTTCTTTGATATAAGGAGAGTAACTAAGAACAGAGTAGGGATGAAGAGCATGAGAAGAAGATTAACATTAAACAGGGATGAGAGGTGGGAGGGAAAGGGAGAGAGAAGGGAAATTGCATGTAAATGGAAGGAGACCCTCAGGGGTATACAAAATTACATACAAGAGGAAGTGAGGGGAAAGGAGGAAAAATATAAGGGAGAGAAATGAATTACAGTAGAGGGGGTAGAGAGAGAAGAGGGGAGGGGATGGGGGAGGGGGGAGAGTAGAGGATAGGAATGGCAGCAGAATACAACAGACACCAGAATGGCAATATGTAAATCAATGGTTGTGCAACTGATGTGATTCTGCAATCTGTATATGGGGTAAAAATGGGAGTTCATATCCCACTTGAATCAAAGTGTGAAATATAATATATCAAGAACTATGTAATGTTTTGAACAACCTACAATAAAAATTAATTGAAAAAATTATATCAGATATATAATATTGTTTTGCATAATCACATGACATTTTGTTTGCTTACAGCAGCACATTGATGCATATGTAACATTTTTAATTGTATATGTGTTTTAGATGAATAAAATAATATTAGTATGGATTCAGCTCGTATGCTTTCTGAAGTTGCAGCCACAAATCAACTGACAAATGATCATTTGCATGAATTATAAGCTGGTCTGAGTACCATATGGAGGAGGCTTTTAGTAATCCTATGCAGGGATCTTGTGTTCTGGTCACATGACTTTGAAGCATACACTGTTTTGGTCTGTGGATGCAGAGCATTGGCCTTCTTGCTAAGGGATTATTATAGAAGACTTCAGATGTTTGGATTTTATGATAAGGAATCCTAAAAATGTGGATTGTTGATCAGGCCCAGATGGCTATAGATATGCTGTCTTGCTGATGCTTCCAGCAACCAATAATTGTTTTTTATTATGTATTCAAGGTAATAAACACCCTGATGTAGTATATGTATTCAAGGTCATAAATATTTGTTTTTCAGCATGTATTCACTATGTAAAATTTTTGAATTTGGCCTTAGTTTTTGAGATATACATATCTTCTATCTAATGATGCAGAAGGCTATGGCTACCTCTGCATAAGCATGACTACTATGCCTACTGTGCCTCCTATATTTTAACTGCTAGAGACCGAAACTTTGCTTCCAGGATCTGATCTGCCAGAAAGCAATTGGCATAGTCTTTAGGATCTTTTGCAGGTGAGAGATACCTAAGCCCTGATATATTAGTGGTGATGGTTAGGGGAGCAGGGAGCACCTATGGCAATCAAGAAACATATGGCACTCAGTGTCCACAATCCTATTAAAATGTACCCCTATGAAGAGTTAAGATATGATTGGATGCATTTCTTGTAAACTTAAGGAAGGCTTCTGATTGCACTATGTGTTTACAAGAACTCAGTGAGTTTAACTGTCAAGGACTAGTTGAAGCAAAGATTTTAGTCCCTGGGTATGGAAAAAGGTGGCAGGAGTAGAACTGATGACTTGTAGACATAGCCTAAGGAACATATGCAGGTGCTAGGGCCATGGTATGAGTGGTTTAAAATTATGTGACAGAAAAAAACTGACACAAAGCTAGATGTGGTGGTTCAGACCTCTAATCCCACCTGCTCAGGAGGCTGAGACAGGAGGAACCCGAGTTCAAAGCCACCCTCAGTAAAAGTGAAGTGCTAAGGAACTCAGTGAGACCACACTTTTATATAAAATACAAACCAGGGCTGGGAATATGGCATAGGGGTTAAGTGCCTGAGTTCAATCCCCATTACCAACAAAATAAAACAAAAGAAAACAAATGAACAAAATCAAAGAAAAAAAACTGACAAAAGTATATGAGAGATTGACACAATTAGAAAATTGTAAGACAAACAAGAAGCCTATAAAGCCAGAGCAAAATAAGTAGAGGAGGATCTCTGTACTTTGAAAGTACCCATCAACTTTCCCCATAATGTTGATTGAGTCAGGAAAGGAGAAGGAGGATAAAGGCCAGGAAATCCAATCAGTGGTGATGCATAAAATGAAACAAGAGCAGCCAATGGCTCCAGTGAACTACTGGCAGAGCTATCCCAGGTATCGAATTTCATCACATTTTACCAATAAAGTGGAATTTGTGGACTTATGAAAATAAGTTAAACATGGGGCAAGAGATCCCCTGACTCTTTTGTTTTATATCTGTATGGTTTAGAGATGAATAGCATTCTGTGTAGTGCCTTGAAAATGGAGAAGTTAGCACTGCTCTTTACAGCAGAAGTTGTAAAATATTCAATGCCATGAGGTTTTTATAGGGCCAAATGCGACTGAGTGTGTTACAAGGTGGTAGGGCTTTAAGAGGATTATGATTTTAGTAGATCGCAAAGGTCATAAACACATTGATTCAGTGTATATACTCAAGGTCATAAACATTTGCTTGATTTTATGTACTTACTTCAGTAAAATATTGGCAAAGTGCCTTCTTTGACCTGCAGTTAAAAAAAAAATGTTCTATGGAATAATTTAGGGGACTGAGGTCTAGATACTAGAGTCTGGCTACAGACAACTGTTGCCATCAAATTAAGCAAGCCTACTATCACACCTGCTTCTTACAACTTTTTTTAAATTTCTGGAGCCCTAAACCTTGTTTACTGGGTCTCAGCCCCTTCACAGCAGCCAAAGACCTGAAAACAATTTGTAATTTGAGGTTAATACAAATCTTCTGATTTAAAGCAAGTTCCAAAAGCTATCATTTTTTTTTTGTATTTTTGTTGTTTTTATAGTACCAGATTATATCCTTATAGTGGAGATTTGTGTATCATTTGTTTTATAGATCATAAACATTGCCATATTTACATTTCACCTTCATTTTCTTATGTGGAATTTTATATTTTCAATTTGAAAAACACTTTTTGGGGGGGGCCAGAGATTCAACTCAGAGGCACTTGAACACTGAGTCATATCTGAAGACCAATTTTGTATTTTACTTAGAGACAGATTCTCAGTGCGTGTCTTAGCACCTCACTCTTTCTGAGACTGGTTTTGAATTTACAATTCTGTTTCCTCAGAGCCACTGGGATTGCAACCATATTCTACTGAACCCAGCTTCAATTTACAAGAATGTTGTAATACAGATACAATTATCTGGTTGCACTATTTATAGCATGTTGCATTATTAATATGTGTATAATAAAACATATCCATTTTACAATTTCTTCTGTGCTGAGAAATTAAAAATATATTTTGTTTCTTAATTTCTTTAATTCAGTTCTGAGCTTTTTTTTTAGTTTACTTCAAGTTTATGCTAGAAGTTTTGTTAATCTTTGCTCAAACATATTATTCCAATGGGGGGGTCCAATAGTATGAAATTAATGAAAATTCTGCTTTTATCTTATTCATTTTTTAATAACATTGAATATTTAATTCAGGGGTGCTTAACTACTGAGCTATATTCCCAGCTTTTGTGTATTTATGTGAGTGTGTGTGTGTGTGTGTGTGTGTGTGTGTGTGTGTTTGTTTGACTGTGTGCTTCTTCTGGGTATTGAACCCAGGGCCCTGTGCACATGAGGCAAGCATTACACTAATGTAGCTTTATTCTCACCCCTTTTTTCTCTTTTTTCAAGTTTTTAAATTTCTTTCTTTTCTTTTTTCTTTTTTTTTAGATTTTCTATGTCTTTATTTCTTGTTGGATAATATGTGCATGCACTTCTGTGCCTCTGTTTTAATTAATTTTGAGACAAGATTTTGCTGAGGTTCTTAGAGTCTTTGTAAGCTGATAAGACCAGAAAAAAATGCCACCAAACTGTAGCTTTGTGTTTTTGTTTTTGTTTTTTTTTTTTTGAACCCTGCCCTAACATCAGTAGGGGCCACTCTTTGTTCTTGAGTGAGCCCTGGCCAGTAATAAAGGCTTCCTATTGGAATATTGCTGAAAATGTGTAGACTATTATTGATAGATTTACTCAACTGGCGGGATATAATAGAACAAAATTGATGTCATCATACCCTGATGATAAAATATCTTTATTTGAATGTTCAAATATATCTTATCTCTACGCAAGTGGAGGCCCCCAAAGGTGTCAAAGACTGAGAGTAATGTAGAGGTTCAGGGTGCTTCAAAGAAAAATAGGAAGGACTTCAAACCTCATCTTCTTTCATCCAAGGAAAGGGGATCCCAGGAAGCAGGAAGTCTCAAGGCCTCCCATGTTTAATAAGGGCAAAGAGAAGCAGGGTGCATTTTAGTGAATTAATAAGAGTCCTTATTGATTTATTTATTGTCAAGTCTATGGAGTTTTGTTGCAAAATGAGAAAATCTGGGATTAGCTTTCTTGGACTCACAATGAATTTCATTTTTTTCCTTAAAGAAAGAGACTCAACAGTTTCTCTCTCTCTCTCTCTCTCTCTCTCTCTCTCTCTCTCTCTCTCTCTTTTAACACACAAATATTTATATATAATTTCTTTTTGTCTTATGTAATAACAGCCAACATTTATTGAGTTATTACTATATGGCAAAGACCAGGCAAATTGTTTTATGTGCAACATTTTATTTAATAATTAAAACAACTCTGTGGGATAGTTACTATTATTACCCATGGTTTTACAGAGGAAGTAAAAGTTTCAGAGAGTTGAAATAACTTTTCCAAAGTTGCATAATAATGGCAAATAACAGAACTGGATTTGGACCTCAGAAGACAAATCTCAAAGATCTCTGGTGACATTTTACTTTCTTGCCTCTCTTCTGTGTTTAAAATGTAATATACCATTATAACTCACTGAAAAACTTATTAAAGTGGATCTCTAATGAGAATGTTTAAAAGAAAAAGAAATCTAATATTACGCATGCTAAATTCTGCTATTTTAAGCAGTATCTCATCCAGTAGACTATATTTACTACAAAGATATAAAGCATCTAAAATTTTACACTATTTTCACCTTTTTATGAGCCTAAGCTAAAAGGCTGACCCTTTTCTTGAACCATGAGATGTCCTTTATTCGTGAGTTAAACAGGAAATAAAATATCTGTACAAGTAGTCATCCTTTGCAAGCACTTTTTTAAATTAGATCTCTCAGTGAAATCATAATCCTATGTTTTATACCAAGATCATTCTTGGGACCACCACAGACTTTAACATCAGAATTTCACTACTATTTTTGGCAAAGACTGTATATTTTCATGGGTATTTAAAAAAATATAACTTTATTTGGAGGGAGTAGCATAGAATAAGCAAAGAAATTTGTAGAGGGGAGAAGCATAAACACAGGAAGAATGCAAAAAAAAATGAATCTTCTTTGCAGCTTTTTACTTTTTTTTTTAAAGAATGGACTATTCTGAAAAATAAAATTGGAAGTTATTTTGTTAATTTTAAGACTGTGCTCTCATTCCAACCTAAAGTGTTAACTTTATGAGCTATCAAAAGTTTACCCAGAAATATTAGCCCCAAACTCCCCAAATGTTCATCAGCTGAATGAATAAATAAATTGTGTTTATTCACCCACACAAATAAAATAGAACTGTTGCTATTTTTATCAATTTGGACGTATTACATGGCATTATATTGAGCTAAAGAAGACACCAATAAATGACATCTTATGTTTCAATGAATTTAAATTTAGTCCAACAACAGATTAACCTATGACATTCACAGTCAGAGTGGTAGTTCACCTTGGGACAAGGATTATGACCATACAGTGAGCAGTGAGGTTTTTTATGTATGGACTTGGATGCTAATTTCCAAAATGTGATTCATTTGTGCTGTATGCTTCTGATTTATGTTTTTTTCTTCTGGCTATATGTAATAATTTAAAAACAAATTTGAAGAAATAAAAAGGAATACCCACCCTCACAAAGAAAAAGAAGACAAAGAAGAAGATGAAGAAGAAGAAGAAGAAGAAGAAGAAGAAGAAGAAGAAGAAGAAGGAGGAGGAGGAGGAGGAGGAGGAGGAGGAGGAGGAGGAGGAGGAGGAGGAAAAGAAGAAGAAGACATTTACTGAAATGATATACCAAAAGTGCTTCTTACCTGTGGGGAGAAAATTTATTATGTATCATTTAATGTGACTGAAAGAGAACCACCTAAAAAGCTAATCATGCATTTTCAATTCACTTCTTAAAATCTTCTTGCAGAATTCACTCTTACAATATTTTTTTCTCTCACATAAAACAATGGCTATCAATTAATATAAGGTGTTGTTTCATATAAAATTTAAAAAAACTGGAAAATATCTGAAAATACCTGGAAAACTAAAGGTCTAAAAATCATCCCAACTATCACCACATTAATGTGAAGACCTCAATAATCACCCAATCACTACCATGTTTTCTGCTGTAAAGTTTGAACTCTACTGGTAAGGCCGCAGGTGGGGAAAGACATTCAAGAAAATGCTATAAAACTCAAAAAAAAAAAAAGTTCAGAAAAGCACTGCCTTCTTCTTAGGTCTATAGTGGGTTCATCTGGGAATTTTTTTAAAAAATTTTTATCTTGATAAGGTAATAGGATTAGTTGTCAGATCAATTAATTCTTTGTCATTCTCAGTATTCTGTAGTCCTTCTTTGATCAATATGGTATACTGCATAATTGCTCAATATGTTCATATAAAAAGTGATAGCATACAAACTTGCACCATAAATAACTATACACTAAATTACATAAGATAATGAGAAATACAGATTGCTCATTATTACTCAAAACTTTATAATAACTTCAGCTGTTACTGCAGTAGAGTCCCTTTGGTCCCACAGCTTAGAAGGGAGGAATCGGCAGCTTCTCCAAATGCTGGGGGACTAATTAAATATTTCTTTTATTTATTTCATCATTAGCTCTTAGACAAAATATGTTTCCAGTCTTTGAAACAGAAACTGGCTTTTGGTAGAGATAGGGGACAGAAATAAGCACCCAGTCTCAGTACATTATTTAACATAAAAGTAGTGATTCAACACAACACTGAGGCAGACAAGGTTTTCAGAGAAAATATCAACCAAAGACATATTCCATGCTCATAGCAGCTCAATTCCAATAATTTAGTCCTTTTGCCTAAACTAAAGAAGATATCAATCGTTAATTCACACATCTAAATTAAAAGTTCTCCCTACCTCAGCATTGTTTTACATACTTATCCTTCTAAATTTAAATTTTCCTTTCAACCAAATGCCCAGTATTCTACTTCCTCCTTCTTCTCAAATTATATCTTTAACTTGAATTTACTTATTTTTATTGAATCCTCCCAAGTCTCTACCCAAGGATAAGGTACAATTTTAAAAGACTACCACCTACATTGAAACTTAACCACAGAGGCCCACAATATTATTTTCCTAGCTTAGGTTTAGGAAGGATATATATTAACTAAAATTTCATTATCATAAATTCCTTCCCTATATTTCTCCTCTTCCTCCTTCTGTTTTAAACACAATCACAATGTATCAAACTCTCAAATTATGTAATATATATATATATATATATATATATATATATATATATATATATTACACAATATATTTGCATGAATATATATACATACAAATCTTTCTAAAAATTGTAACTATAATTATGCCACAAATACCATTTAAAATTCCAGTGTTCGGGATAGAGATAAAAAAATACAGTAAAGTTTTCTCATAAGTTGTGTTTGTTGTTTGTTTTCAGGGATAAGAAGGGAATAAAGGATTGAGGGCCTTCATACAAAAACCAATTGCTTCACCTGAAACTACAAACTCTATTGTCTCAGAATTCCATTGAAGGCTAAATTTTTTTTCCTGTAAAGGGAAAAAGTTGAAATTGCACATAATAAATAAGAAAGTATCTATACCTTTCCCATAAGGATACAAAGTATAAAATAACTCATTTTCCCACTTGAGAAACAGGCTTTATGTACCAAACTAGAGCATTATGATGTATGTATTAATGAATAATAGAAAAAAATCATCTCTCCCCTTTCTACCCTTTAAAGACTTAAAACCATGGTAAAATGGTTTTAAAGAATGCCCATGAATTTTGTTATCATTTCAGAAAACAACCTAACGGATAATTTGTGAGTGCCACCTGGGATCCAGGCAGCCTTATCAACAAAATAAAACTTGTTGAGATGATCCAAATTTAAAATTCACATACATTTTTACACCTGGATTGAATTAATTTTTTCTTGGTACTGGCTTCCATGTGATGAAATAATTGTTTGCAGGTTTTATAAAAAAGCCAGTACTTTGGAAATTAAAATGTGCAATTTTCAAGTTGAAAACCATAAAAAGAATTCCTTTATCAAAAAAGTTAATTGTGAGACAGGATTCATTTGCATTAAACTCTAAAACTGAAAGCTCAGTCAAAACAATTCTGTTTGAAACTCTCATTCCAAGTATCTGCCACAAAAGGTTACACAGTCTATTGTGTCATGAGTTCTGAAATCCAAAATGTTTGTAAATATATTTAAAGGTGAAAACAAGTTCCAGAATCTAGAAAAAGCTCTAATTTACCGATAATTTAACTTGCCCAGTCTAAGGATAGTTTTAAGAAACTTGGAACTAAAAAATGTTACCTGGCACACTTGAATTTGTTTTCACAAGCAGTGTCTGTATCATATCCTTTGTTGTTTTCAGGCATTTTCCTGTAGAACCAGTGGCATCTTAAATTTGCTAGTTCAAATTGTGTACTTACTCCTGATACCCACCAAAAGGAGGGACTGGATATAGAGAAAGATTTCTTGTCCTCTTAAATGTTTTGGTCACTGCATGAACTGTGGATTACTGTGTCCTATCAATGTCAAATCTCAGGGATTCTTTCAAGCAATTCAAAGGGGGATATGGCAGAATGGATTAGTTCATATTATAGCCAGCCTTCTTTCTGAAAAAGATATCCTGCAGATAACCTGATATGAGATATCCCCTCAGGACCCTTTACATCTAACAATCCTACCAAAAGTCCATTTTAATATAAAATATAAATCCAATATGTTTACAAACATACTCAAAATGCATTCAAATATGAATTGTCTCATATTGTGAAGTATTTTCTTATAAACATAAACATTTTATTTCTCAAAACTAAACCCAAAGAAAATGACAAGTGCTACAAGTTTTATCCTACAAAAAACAAAAGCAAAGGCATCTGTTTTCCAGCCCTTTTCTGGTCTTCTCCCCTCCCCCACTCTACATCCTTAAGATCATTTGTAGGTCTTGGTTGTTAAAATTTATTTCAACAGTAGTCTTATAATGCTCTAGATGCTGAAAAACTTCTTATCGTTTAATATTGCTTGGCTTAAATTGATGCACTCCTCTTATGAAGGAACCCAAAAGCCTTTTTAATGACAGATGTATTACGGAAAATTGTCCCCACAAAGTTCAGATGCTGTGATGTAACAACTCCCTGAAATCACAGAAATGAATTGACTTACATTCTTGGAAAATGAAGCCACTGGCAGCTTTCTCTGACAGCATTTTCTAATCCTCAAACTGCACCCTGTGGCAACTGAGAGTATTTCATACAAAAACTACATTTAAATAGATGCTTATAGAACCAATAAACAAATATCACAAGGTCCTTGAGGATAAGGGAAGGAATCACACATGGAAAATACAGCAAGAAATTATTTTCCTCTACATTAAGAAGTGCTAGAGCCCAGACTTGAAGTCAAAAGCAACCTGAGAATTGTAAGTTTGTCTTCCCTGCTGTGGGTAATGCTCAGCTCCTGAGGAAAATGCTGGCAAAACTGATTCTTTGCTAAAATAAAATAAAAACAAAAACTAAAAGGGTAGAAGGGAGTCAATGACCTACTGTTTCTTCAGGCACAAGGTACACAACTGTACGGTCCCAAAATTTTTCAAGCTTTAATTTCAACTTTAAAACATACTGGTTTTGACCATTTTCCATCTCTTCATCTTTTAGAATATGCCCCTCTGTTAGGCTCTGCCATCCCGGGACTCCAGGTGTTGTTTTCATCCTTTTGATCTCCCACGGGTGGCCGCAGGTGTCCCTACGTGACAGTGCCTGCAGCCAGCCAGGAGGGTAAATTAGGGGGCTTCTTTGCTGTCGCCTGGCCACGGCCACAAACTCCTCCCCAAACCCATATTCTGAAGGTCACGCCCCGTAAGTTTCCGGAGATCCCTTCAGGCGCCCAGGAGCTCCATACTGAAGTCAGTTCACCAAGGAGGCACTTTCAGGGTCGTGGAGCAGATGCTGTGCTCTGGTCCTTTCCAAAAGCTGAGCAGCCCTGCCTCCAGGGCACACAGCAGACGGCACCCACAGCCCCCATGATTGCAGACTCCAATGGTGGTCCCTTCACAGTGACAGACAGTGACAGGTAAGAGCCCTAGAATAGAGTGCCAGATACCCCACCAAGCCCTTGAACCAACTCCGGTGACCTGGGAGACATGGCCCGGTGCAAGGAATCGAAGCGCAGCCTGCAGTCACCATTGGCCTTCCACCCTCGCAGCAAAGGTGGCCTGGGAGCCCTGGCCTCCCCTGCTGTCAGGCTCTGCTGCCATGGGCCTGTCTCCCCCCCACCCCAGGAGACTGGCTCGCCTGGTGCCTGACCAGGGGGGAAACTGCCTTCTCCAGGACTGGTGGCCTTGAGAAACCCTCCTAAAACCCGTGGACTCTGGCTCAGAAGGGGCGTGGTTCCCAGGGAGGGGATGGGCTAGGTGGCCCCAGGCGCTGGGTTCCTTTTCTTTTAGTTTTGAAAACATAGGACTTGGTGATACTTTACATCTCTCTAGATCAGCCTGTTGTCTAATTAATAAATCTTGATTAAACTTACAACATATTCAATGTTAACCTATATTTTGGATGTAAAGTGTTGTTGAGATAAATTTTAGCTGTTGTTTGTCCTTGATGTAAACTGTGAACTATATGGAAAATAAGTCCAAGCACATTACTCTAAATCTTTTGTCATTTAAATTTATAGACCTCATCCAGAGCAAAGGAACATACACAAAACTACTTGCACCAGCCTGGTTTCAGACCCCCCAACCTTATAGAGCAGCTGACCCCAAAACAATAAGCCCAGGAATATCCTATTCACATTCCTGTTCCATGCTAATTACTCAGCTGGGATCAGTGCAGAGAAGTAGCCAAATACCAAAGGTGCCAGTTTAGCTCAAGACATTATCAGCACATTTTCTCAACTACTATTGATGGCAGTATTGTATTGTGGGTATAATAGTGTAGAATAAAGTAAATCACCAATACCTTGAGTGGGATTTTAGAGCACCCTGGTCCAACTCTGCTGACCACAGTAATAACTCCACAACTAAAAATTGCCCCTAAAGAAAATTTGTTTGTGCACTGTTTAAACTTTAACAAATTTTGTTCGAGTTACTATGTTCTGAAGTTTAAAGTTTTAGATGCAAAGGTGGATGAGCATGTGCTAATATCTGTAAACTGCAAACAAATAAATTTGCATTTTTTTCTAGGACTCTTATGGACTATGGTTTCCAATAGTCATTCACATAAGAAGTTAGGAAAAAAAATCCCTGTTTATTCCCAAGAAATCTTTACACAACACTCTTACACTGGCTATTTCACATAAACTTGCCTCAGGGATTTAATTCATAAATCAAATGAATTTTCTGCAGCCTGTACAGTGCTGTTGAAATGGCTATTATAAAAATCTAAAATTTTCATGTGTGGTGACATATGCCTGAAATCCTAGAAGTTCAGGAAAATGATGCAGGAGAATTGTTACTTTGAAGACAGCCTCATTAACTTAACAAGACTCCAAGAAACTTAGTGAGGGCCTGTCTCATAACATACAATAAAAAGGATGTGGCTCAGTGGAAAGCACCCCTGTGTTCAATACTCAGCACCAAACCAAAAATTTAAAAAAAAAAAAAACATAAGGGTTTCAGAGTATAAAAAAATGTAAAAATGTTGCCAACAGCATAAATTTAATAAATATATATTTTAATAAAAGGGTTAATATTCTTTAAAAGCCCAAAATAAAAATGCTAAATAATTCACTAGTAATAATTTGGGGTAGTAGCACAAGGTTGTACATGCCTGTACTCCCAGTGGCTTAGAAGGATGAGACAGGAGAATCTCAAGTTAGAGACCAAACTCAGAAACTTGGCAAGGTCCTAAGCATATCAGTAAACCCTGTCTCAATAATAAATAAATAAATAAAAGTGGTGAAGACTGGGTATGTAGCACATTGGTAAAGTGCCCATAGGTTAATTCCTTGGTTCAATCCTCAGTACCACAAATGAGTAAATAAATAAAATAAAAGAGAGAAAGAGAGAGATCGATTGAACTTGCATGTAATTTAAATTCAAAATAAATTTTAAAAATGGGTATATATATAAAACAATTGAAATCCTTTTGTTGAAGATATTGCTGCACTTCTATTTTTATTGTATCTTTTTTTAAAGTATATAATAGAAGGAAACAAATGAAGTGTCTTTTAGATAAATGGTATTATCAGAGAATGCCTTCTGGCTGCAGATTATTCAACTAGTCTCTTTAGAAACTACACACTTAAAATTAAAACTGAAGCAAGACTCAGATACTGGTGTTTTCTAAGTACTCCAAGAGATTTGGTATCTGTAGGCACCCTTTTTCTGACTGTTCTAAAACTCAGAACAAGGTACATATAGAAAGTCAGGATGAGAACACAACACACAGTAAATTCTTCAATGGGGAATCTTAACTCAGACATCTGATAGATAAAACCAGTGTTGGAGATAAAACTAGATTCTCTGTTTCACTGATTTCTAGATTCTGAATTCAATACAAACATATATTAGAAAAGACTTAAGGCTACTGGTTAAAATCTATGTAAAATAGGTATTAAAATATACCAGCGGCTGGGTGTGTTGGTGCAGGCTTGTAATCGCAGTTGCTGAAGAGGCTGAGGCAGAAGGATCAAAATATTAAAGCCAGCCTTAGCAAAAGTGAGGTGCTAAATGACTCAATGAAACCTCATATCTAAATGAAGTAAACATTAACCCTGTGATTGAGTTTCAGTGGTTGAGTGTTCCTGAGTTTAATCTCCAGTATCCACCATTAAAAAAACGTACCTGGGGGCTGACTCTGGGGCTCAATGGTAGCTTACTTGTCTGGCACTGGGTTCAATTCTCAGCACTACATATAAGCAAATAAAATAAAGGTCTATCAACAACTAAAAAGATAGTTTTTTAAATAATGTACTTTTTTTTGCAGCCTTTGACTTCATTTGCTTTGTACTTTAGTCTTTGAGATTGAGGTTTGCCATGCATTGTGATGCATGCCTGTAATCTCAGCTGCTACAGAGACTGAGATAGGAAGATCCCGAGTTTGAAGTCAGTCTCAGCAATGGTGAGGCACTAAGCAACTCAGTGAAAACTTTTCTCTAAGTAAAAATTAAAAATTAGTGTAGGGATATGGCTCAGTGGTAGATTGCCCATGATGCCAATCCCTGGTCTTGCCCTCCAAAATATGGGACTGGGGATATAGCTCAACTGGTAGAGTGCTTTCCTTCTAAGCATGAGGCCCTGGATTTAATTACCAGTAACACAAAAAACAAAAACAAAAATGGAAGAAAAAGAGAGATTGATCTTTCATGTAGTTTAAATTCAAGTTAGTCCCACTTTTATTTTTCTGCCACACCAGAGAAAGGTGTTTACTGAAATTTTTGGAATGTTTCTGTGGGTCAGGGCCATTTTAATAAAATGGTCTTACATATGAAAAAAAATGAATTGAGGACACATTACAGTTTTGGAAAAATCCTTTTTTGGGGACACATAAACTATACTACCTCATTTAGGATAGATTAATTTTTTTAATGTGACCTAATTTTATTCTGCTTTTTTCATATGTGAAAAGCTCAGATTGTTGTTAAAGATGGAACCTGGAGCATTTCTCTTCCAGGTGCTTAGGTCCATGATACACTGAATGGTGCAAACTTTGAATGGCATCCAAATAATCACCTCCAATACCTATGAATGGTGTGAACTTTGAATATGACAAGCTGACAGTCATGCTAATAAAATATCAGCTTGTTGAGTTCATGGAACTTTTCCAACATTTCTACAAAGATGAAAAATCAAAATCTTTTTAAATGCCCTTCAGTTAATGAAGAAAAATACAATGAAACATGGGAAAATAATCATTGATAATATTGAAAGTGGAGTTTTGAGATGAAACAAAATTTCTCACTTTACCAATTGCATCTGAGTGCTTATCTCACAAATTTTGAAGAATAAAATCTGTTATCTATTCCCCATTCCATGTGGGATGTGGAATGATAACAGGTATACTCACTTTTGTGTGCCATATTAGAAGTTTACAGATGGTTTTCTGCAGACATAGAGCTAAATTTATTTAAAATAGGCTTTGGAGAAAGCATCCTGACTACTGTATGTGTTCACTTTCACCTTCTCCATTACCCATCTTTCCTCTTGCAAGTTTACCATGGGAGAAAGAACTTTGTTGAAGGTCTTCCCAAAAGTGGGATTTAAGATATTTTACATTTTTAATAGGCCTTAAATGTTCTCCTTAATATATCTTCCAGTTAGCCTCCAGGTTTAGTAGAATGAGGTCCATTATCCTGATTACACAGTCATTTTACTATCTATTCTATTTTATACTTATCTACTATGAACATAGAAACCTAGATTTGAATATTTGAACAGACAGCTAGAAAACTAGGTGTTTATTCGCAGACCTAAGTAGAGCTAAGCTGAAATTCTGGAAATGAGATTTTTCTTCTTAATTTGTGATACTGCTTCCCCTACATTTAAAAAGCTCAGGATCATGAAGAGCATGAGTTAAAATCCAGCATCAGCAACTTAATGAGGCCCTAAGAAACTCAAAAGGACCCTATTTTATATAAAAGTATTACAAAAGGGCTGGGGATGTGATTTAGTGGCTGAAAGACCCTGTGTTGAAATCCTGGTACCAAAAAGAAAACAAAACATGAAACAAAAAACCTCTAAAAGTATAACCTCTCTTGTGCAAAGAAACAACAATGGAGTTGGGCTTCTCTCCAGATAATTATCCCAGTTTTCACCACACAATATGGGGACATGCTTGACTCATGGCACATGGATGCCCACAAAGGGCTTTAGAGACAAGCTGAAAACACCATGCAATTATGGAACTAAATGCCCAGGTTTTTAATTGCTGATCTAAGCTTCACTAGACTAGTAAGGGGGCTGTGGAGGTTGAGCTGCCACAGAGACCCTCTGAGGAGTCCTGTGAAGATGACCTTAGGTCTGAGCCTACACAACTCTATTTTAAAAGCTCCAGTTTCAAACCTGCAGTCTCACCACGATACACACAGAGCACTCCAATATGGCCTCAAACAAGTTACTTCCCCTCAACCTGAAAAATAGAGTGAAGCCGCTGGCAGTCTGTCTTAGCCTAATAAGAGAGAAAGGCAAAAAGTTCGGGTGGAGACCACCAGATCAAATATTTCTGACTCCAGGGTAAAGGATGTTATGGAGAAATCTAGTGCTAGCTGAAGCAGATTGCAAGGGGGGTCAAAAAGCCTCAAATTTAATATAAATAATAGAACTAATTAACAGGGATTCAGCCAGCCAAATAAAGGATTCACTCGAGATGGAGAACCTGATGAGGACCTGACATCCCATCACTTGTCTTCATTTCCTCATCCTCTGCATGATTCTCACCACTCTCAAACTGTACTTTGTTTTACAGACCCTGGTGAGAGCTGCAACTTCTCCCTGTCATCCTCTCCTCAACCAGTCATCTGCTCCACACCAGGAAAGCCCTGCCTTGGTGTTTTTCCTGATTACCCTGGTCTGAGTGAGTGTGCATATGCTGTATATAAAGCCTAAGGCTTGCAACTTTTGAATTTAGCATGCAGAAGGAATGTCGGTAATTAGCCTTTGTCATGATTAAGTGTGCTTTGTAGTGCTTAGAATTAATTTATAATTGTTTCTCTGAATTGATTATGTCTATTGCACTACCCAGAATTAAGAATTATTGTTTTCTTGATTAAGAACATATAGAGTAATATTGAATTGAGTAATTAAGTGAATAAAGCATTGAAAGGTGCAGAAGTGTATGGACATTCTTTATTTCTCTCCTGTACTGCATATGTCAAAATTGTTGCCCCCTTCCAACAAATCCCTAGCCACAATTTTCAGTTTTTACCATTGCCACTCTTGCCAGTTTCAAGCAACCGACTTATCAGTCTCAAGATAACAAGGCACACTTACAATTTCTTTGCTTTCAGGGTTTTGAGCATTCTCCCTGTGATTTGTTTTCAGCTTTTTCTTAGTACAGAAACTTGGGCTCCTGATCCAGGACAGAAAGCCTACAAAATGATTAAAAGAATGGTTGTTCCAGACAAAAAGGAAACAGAAGATAGTAGAAGCCCTCCCCCTTATCACTGGCTGCGTGAGAATTGGACAGTTCTCACCTAAGAGTCTGATTTGACAAGTCTACAAGCACTGCCTTCAACCTAAGCCAAGTGGGCCCAGAATCACGTCCAAAAGGCAGACTGTTCCATTTTCATTGCTAAAAGACTAAGGATCAGGGCTGGGGATATAAACTTAAATAAGAGAAATTAAAATACTACTTATATGGTATCTGCTCTTTTCCAGATATTCTCTGTACTACATTTGATTAAATCCTGACATTTTCTTACAGTGGGTATATTGTTGTCTACAACTGTATAAGAAGTCACTCTAAAATTTACTAGTTCACATTTGGATTGAACTGCATTCATCTGCAATATTTGTGCAGCATGTGTTTAGCTGTTAAGATTATTGAACTTCAGAGGGTGATCTGGCAGCCAAAAAAAAAAAAAGCACAGTGAATCTTCTTCACATGATATCTCAGAATCAAATCAATTAAGGTGGGCTTGTTCTCATGAAGGAGATATTGTTCTAAAAGCAAAAGCAAAATCATTGAGAATATTTTCTCACTAGGTTCCTGAAAAAAACTCTTTCATTGCCACAAATTTATATAAGCCATAAAAAAAAGAACAGCCCTGATACAAAGTTTGGAGAAAACATTCTGTATTTGGCTAGAGTAGGAATCAAATTGCATTATCAAATTTCTGTGCACAGATAAAGCCAAAGGAATACTGATATTATGGCACTAATTCTGCCTTTTGTAATAGATGAGGTTTTTACAGCTGTTCATTGTCAAAAAATATTTTTAAATCCCACAAGCACTGTGTGTATGTGTGTGTGTGTGTGTGTGTGTGTGTGTGTGTGTTTGCATGTGTGTGTGTGTTTATATGAGTGTAGTACTTGTGGTTAAACTGAGGGAATTATTATTCCTGAGCTATATCTTCAATTTTTTCTTTTCTTTTTTTTTTTAAATTTGAGACAGGATCTTACAAAGATGCTTTCTTGTGTGCCCACAATTTTTAAGAACATATCAACATCAAATATGCCTGACCCAAAGGCAAAACTTACATCATTTAGGAGCCATGGTTCATCATTATTTTTAAATTCTCTTAAAAGTTAAGTAGTAACATTTATTCAAAAAGGAGGGTTACACACTTATGGTGGCTCATGTCAGCAATCTTAATTATTTGGGAGATTTAAGCAGGGGAATCAGAATTTTTAATTCAGCCTAAATAATATGAGAGGGCCCTAAGCAACTAAGCATCACTTTGTCTGAAAACTAAAAATACAATAAAATACAATTAAAAGGGGCTGGTGATATAGGGGTTTAGGAGAACTATCCTGGCTTAAGTACTCATTTCTCTCACCTTAAAAAAAAGAAAAGAAAAGAATAAAAATAAGAAAAACAAATTTTTTACATACTGGTGAACTTTTATTCAATGGGGATAATATGTTTGAAAAAACTTCTGAAGCTTATAGCAAGAATTTAAAATAAAGTTGGGAAATGCCTGAGAACTGAATTGAAAAATCAAGGACAAGCAATATTTTTAAAATTTCTTATCAGGAGAAATTCAAAAACTGGTATATTTTATTACAGTTATGATAAAAATGCAGCACACTATGGAAAATGCAACAAAAAGACTGTATTTGTATCACAAGAGTTTTATAAATGGAGAATATAAAACATGAAACACTACGTAAAAAAGTGAAGGAGAGGCAACATTAAGGTAATATATGTAATCTAAATTAAAAATACACTAAATATACACTATATGAATATTATCTGGGAGTATGTCTACAAAACAATACAATATTTTTTGCATAAAGCATATTTGTGATAATCTCTAATTTAAAATAGTCTCACAACTGTGGCTGCTGTGCAGGGGCTCATATCAAAAAGCAAGTTTGGGGGCTCATCTCAACTTTTGAGATGGAAGCATGCTACTTTTGAAGGCAACAATTGCCCATAACCAGCCTCTAGCTTCTATCCCTCATCACCCCAAGTTATTATATAGAACATTTTCATGCAGGTCAGACAAGGATTGCACATGGACAACATTTTACTCATGTAAGAGGATGCTCACATACAAATGTTTTTGACCTTCAGGATACATACATTGAATGAGAGTGTTTATTACTTTGGCTACTTGCTAAAAACCTAGCCCTCTGGAAGCCTGGCCAGGTACTAACACACTTGGTCTTTTTTGGTCTCTAAATGCCTCATGTCATTGAGCATTTTAAAACTTCTGCTGTAAATAGTAATGCAAACCTATCCATTTTTAGGGTACAGCACAGAATGCTTTTTATCTCTAATTCTTACCAAAAAAATCTGGCTCTCTTGCCACCTGGGTAAATTATTGTTTTTAAGCCCACCAGTTCTGCTTAACAGAAAAATGGTTTAAAATGGAGTAAACTTGGATACCTGGGCTGGCCATGCCAGTTGTTCACTGGAGCCATTGGCTTCTGTTGTTTCATTTTATGCATTATCCATTGACTGGACTTGAAGGCCATTTTTCTTCTTCTCTCCAGATTCAATCATCACAATGGGGAAGGTTGATGGGTATTTTCAAAATACAGAGATTTTACTCTACTGGATATACTTTGGATTCCTAGACTTCTTGACTATCTTGCAATTCGTCATTCTTATAGTGTCTCATACACTTGTATCAGTTTTGCTGTCAGATCTATTGAAACCATTCATCTCATGGCCATGGCCAGAGCAGCTGCACATGACTCATTTGACTACTTCTCCAAATCACCTATGCCACTGCTTTACTTTTTTCTTTGGCCAGGGGCTGGGGCCTGGGCTTCAACACTTCATTGACCCTTCAACTTGCAAGGTTCATGTTTTCCCACAGTGCATTCAGAATCCTTATTTCTGCTTACAAGGACCTAATCCAAATATATCGCAACTCTCCATAGGAGTCCACTGTAATAGGACTAAGTATTGTATGCTTCTTGGTGTCCATAGGTGCCACCAAACCAATAACAACCTCTATTAATTTATTAGGAGTGAGATATCTTTCACTTTCAAATATCCTAAAGACTATGCCAGTTGCTGTGTGGGTATTGAGACCCAAGATGTAAAATTTGGATCTCTAGCAATTGAGATATGTGAGGCAGAGTTGGCAGTGTAGTCATGCTTATGCAAAAAAATAGCTCCCAGACAGCCCAGAGCCTTCAGCCCTTAGATTTCTGCATCATGCCATAGGCCTTTTCATATATAGACAAGAAAACAAAGGTGAATGGTCAATATTTTACATAGTGAGCACATGCTCAATAGAAAATGTTTATGAAATGAATGTATACACTAAATCAGGGTATTTACTACTTGAATAAATAATAATAATAATAATAATAATAATAATAATAATAATAATAATAATAACAATCTGTTGGAAGCATCAGCAAGAGAGTAGATATAGCCATGTTTAGCCTTTCCAATGATCCACCCTTTTAGGATTTATCATCAAAAAATCTACACACCTGAGATCTTCTGCAATGATCTATTAGCAAGGAAGTAAGAGCTCTGCATCCACAGGCCACACAAAATATATGCTGTATTGTGATATGACTAGAACAAAATCCCCCTGCCTAGGATTACTAAAAGCCATCTCCAGATGGTATTAAGACAAGCTCATCATCCTTTCAACTTATCATTGATCAACTGCTATGTGGCTGAAACTAAAGATGTAGTATGCATTCAAGTAATAATGATATTATTTTGGTGATCAAGAATATACATACAACTGAATATGGCAGAAATCCATTTGGGTGCTGCTGTTAACAAACCAAGTGCCATGTGATTTTGCAAAACAACGTTTTGTATTTGATATTTTTTTCTTTATTAATAGAGATAGAGCCTGCTTTGTATGATTTAAGATTTGACTGTGTACTCTGTATCTTATTCACCAAGGATACATTAAAAAAAATACATCATCCTCGTGAGTTTAAAATTTAATTTATCACATAGTCTTTTCTTTAGCTATAACCACACCATAATTTTCCATAGGATGCAAGGTTTGAACCTAGTATCCTAATAATTCCAGTAGAAAAACCAGAAGTTCAAACATATTGAGTAACATTTTCAAATTAAATCAAAGTTTAGGCAGTAAAAAATTGTCTGGATAAAATGGAGATCAACAGACTGTTGACTATAATAGATAATGTTATTTCAATATACATTGAAATATTGGTTTTAATATTTAAGCCTTAGGAAATATGCCATAATTAACAAAGTGGTGATTATAACAGCTGTTTCTCTGGTTAGCATTTCAATTTTCCTGTTCATAAACCTGAAAACAAGAGTCAATATTATAATGTATGTCTGTAATTTCTGTGACTCAAGAGGCTGAGGAATAAAGATGTTAAGTTCAAGGATAGACTCAAGAACTCAGTGGGGCCTTAAGCATCTTAGTGAGAACTTGGCTTGTCTTAAAAAAAAAGTGGGCTGGAGATAGGATTTGTGATAATGTGCCCTGAGTCTAGTCCTTGGTACAAAAAAAAAAAAAGAATCATGCTTTTTTGTGCCACCATCTAACTTCTAAGACAATAATGACAGATTGATAATTCATGTAGTTTAGAGGATGTCACATAGAGTTGATCCTAAATTCCAGTAAAGTTGCTAATAGTTGTGAGACCTTTCAAATATTCTTTTGCAATGAACAGCTATGTTAACCTCATCTATTACAGAAGGCAAAATGATACTGAGTGTCAACATATTAGCAATTCCTTAGCCCTATCTGTACACATAAAGTTGACAATGTGTTCTTACTCCTTTTTTGCCAAAGTGCAGAGTATGTTTCCCAAAATTTGGAACTGAGTTCTTATTTTTTATATGTGACTTATGTAAAGCTATGACTATGAACATGTGTTAGTCAGAAAACATTTTGAATACTTTGTTTTTGCTTTCACAACACTTGTCACCTCCATGAGAATGAGCCCACCTTAGTTTATTTGATTCTGTGATGAAGGGTGCTTTTTTTGGCAACCATATCTCCCTCTGAAGTTCAGTAACCTTACCAACTATCACCTAACTGCATGCAGTAAAAAGATCTCATATGAACCCAGGCTTAATTGATGATAATCCCACACATGATACAATAATTTTAATATAGTTTCTTCTTATTCAGTTATAGATAACTTATCCACTAACCATAGACTGAATACCAGGATTCAATCACACACGGAACTGAAATTATGTGAAAAACACATCATGCCTTATAGGTTGTGGTTAAATTTTTATTAATTTAAATCTAAACTTTAATCTCTTGACAGGCTTTATTGAACTATATAGAAATGTATGTAGACTTCTAAGACTTTAATGTTTGATGATATTCTCACAGTGCCCCATACCAGAGAAGAAAATTGAAATCACTACCCTAAATTAGGCTAAAGACAAAACTGCAAAAAAAGTTTTTCTTTAAAATGTTTAGACTCTAGTTTCTGGGTGACTGATGATCTGATGACCTAGAGGCTTCTCTCCAGTGATACCCATGTCTTTTGGTTACAGTATGATATCTAAAATGGAAACGGATCTTTGCTCAGAATCCTGTGAAAAACAGTGTCCACTTTTGTACACTTCTGAGTTGTAGATGGCAGCTCTCTCAAAGTGCACAGTCTCTTCTGTTCTTTGGCACTGAAAGAATGTTGATTGGTAAGTTTATTTTATAACCTATGACACAGAACTAAGTTTTCCAGTTTTTTCACCGTGCTGAGGTCAGGGTATTCATAGATCTCAAACATGGAATACAGCGGTGGTGAACATAGCTATCTCTGAGAGGTCAAGAGTGAATTTTAGGATGAAGCTTGAAAAATACATTATTTATTAGTCAATTTATATTGTCAAAATAATAATATTTTATATATAGTGGTTCAAGTTATTGCAATTGATTTAAGCTGTCCATCTTAATTTTTAATAAAAATTTTTAAATTATTCTCATGCGTTATATTGCTTTTCCCTCTGGGGAAATATTACTGCCTTAGGTTATTGTTTAGATGTTTAAAATACAATTTGCTTTCTCATAAGACCAGACAGCAGTAAAGTTAAATAAAATTTTAAAGTAATTGTGATGAAATTTATAATCATTAGAATATATATGTTTGCTGTGTGGGAGATGTTGCCTCTTGGTTTTTTTTTCCCTATTCGGTTTCTCCCGACTGAAGTTAAGTTTCCGTCACAAGAGAAGAATATCACATAATCTTCTACCCTTCCCACTATCACTAAGGTCATTTTGTGGCTGGTAGAGTTTAAGAGTGAAGAGGATAATGCAAATGATGAGAAGTGATGAGATGTCATTGCAAGTCCTCATCAGCTTCTCCATGTCAAGTGCATTTTTGTTTCAGCTGGATGAACATCTGTTCATTTGCTCTATTATTTATACTAAATTTTGAGTCTTTTTTACTCCCTTTTCAATCTTTATTAGCTACTACCAAATTTTTCCATGACATCATTTACTCTAGGGCCAGAAATATCTGGTCTGGTGGTCTGTACCCTGGTCTTCTAAGTCTTCCCTCTTATTAGGTGAGGACAACTGGACAGAGATGTCACTCTGTTTATCAGGGTGAGGGGAAGTGATTTGTTTGTCTGAGGGCAATACTGCAAGGCTTTTTAGGCATGCCTGGCGAGACTGCATGTTTCAAACTGAAGTTTTTAAAATGAAGTTTTTTAGGCCAGGCCTAAGACCATCCTCACAATGTTGTAATTAAATGTGTCCAAAATTAAGTTTTGTTTTGCTTTGTTTTGTTTGATTGTTTAATGTATTTGTCCCCAATTGATTTTTTTTCTTTTTCTTTTTTGTACCAGGTATTTAATTCAGAGGCACTGAGACACATCCCCAGCTCTTTTTTTTGTATTTATTTAGAGAGAGGGTCTCAATAGTTGCTTAGTGTCTTGCTTTAGCTGAGGGTGGCTTTGAACTCATGATACTCATGAATAATTCTCCTGAGACACAGGGGTTACGGTCTGTTCCATCAAGTTTGCTTTAACTGAATTTTTAAATACATAAGACAACTTTATTAAAATGACATTTACAAGCACTCCTAATATTCAAGCAAACTCTTTTGTCCTGGTCTGGCAGGGAATAAAAGTGGAACTGGCCTTTAATTTAAATTACAAGTAAGTTCAAATGCAAGGGCTTAATTAGAACACAGTTCATTAGAAAGTCACAGGCCATGGCAATATTGTAATTTCTTTAAATATTATTTTTCTTATTAGTAGATGAACACAGTGTCTTTATTATAATTATAATAATATTATTATTATTATTAATGTGGATCCAGTATCAAGCACACAGCCTCATGTATACTAGACAAGCACTCTACCACTGAGTCACAACCCCAGACCATTACCTGGTATTATTCTTTAATATTTACTTATATTTTATTAATTTATATGTGGTGCTGAGAATTAAGCTCAAGGCATCATATACGCTAGGTGAGCACTGTACCACTAAACCACACCTTCAGCTCTTTCCTGGTACTTTTCAAATACCTGGTTTACAAAAATAGTAATTAGTAGCCTTAACCCTTTTCCAATATCTGTTTCGATTAAATCAATAATCTAGAAATCAGTGAAGCAGAGAGTCTAGTTTTATCTCAAACTCTGATTTTACTTCCTCTTTCTTCCCCAGATTCAGTCACCTTATCACAGTGTCTGAGTTAAGATTCCTCCTTGAGGAATTTACTGAATGTTGTCCAGATTCAAAACTCCAATATTTGCCTACTCCTTAGTTTTAGAAAAGTCTTAAACAATTTGCCCACAGGTAACAAAATCTCTTGGATTACTCAGAAAAATCCATATCTGAGTCTTGCCTTTTAGGGAGCAGTTTGAATTATAAGTATGCAGCCATTAAGGCAAGTAGATGGATGAACTGCAGCTGGAATTAACCTTTTCATCAATACCTTGCATCTTAAAGCACTTAATTTGATTGCTATTATTAGATACTGTGAATAAACCTACAATAAAAATGGAAGTGAAATACTTTCTTTGACAAAAATCTTCCAATTTCTTTAGACATATATCCAGAATTATAATTTCTGTATTATAGGGCATTTTTTAACCAAGAATTGTTATTTATTTTTATTTATTTAGGCACTTTTCCACTGTGTTACATCCCGATATATATGTATTTTTAGTAAGACAGGGTATCACTGAGTCACTTAAGCTATTACCAAGTTTCTGAGGCTGGTCTTGCACTTAAATTCCTTCTGTTTCATTCTCCGGAGCCACTGGGAGTACAGACATTTACAATAACACCCTGCTTCAAAAAAATTATTATTAGTGGATTAAGTGACATCTTTATTTTGAGCTTTTAAGAACCATAATAGTTTTTTCAAGAGTATCTTTATTAACTTTATATTGTAACTAAAATTTTTATCTATACATATACACATATACCCTGGAGTCCCTACTATCTTTAAGATATTTGTTTCGTTTTGTGTGGTTAGGTTCTAGGAATTGAACTCTGGGGGTTCTTACCACTGAGTTATGTCCCTAGTCCTTTTGTTTTGAGACAGATAATATATCGCTAATATCTCACTAAGATGCTTATAGCCTTGTTATGTTGTTAAGGCTGTCTTTCAAATCACAATCCTCCTGACTAAGTCTCTCCAGCCTTTAGAATAATTGCCACCACACCTAGCTCTTTCAGATTATTATAATAACCTTTTCAACAACACAGCCCAGGCTACAGAAAATTTCTTTGACTGATGCATGTTATACCTATGGAAAGTTTATATAAAGTAGCCAATATAGGATTGTTCTGTAAAGATTTTTTGGAATAAACAGGGATCATTGTTTTTTAACCTCCTTTCTGAACTACTGTTGGGTATCATAGTTCATAAAACTGCTGGGGAAAGAATGTAAATTCATTTGTTTGTAATCTACAAAGATTTACATAAGCTCAGTCACCTTGTGTTCCAGAGCTTGAAACTTCAGGACATAGTAATGTAATCGAAATATTTTAAAGTTGACACATTCTGTACACAGACACACACACACACACACACACACACACACACAACTTTTTCCAGGAGCAATTGCTAGTTCTGGCATTATTACTAGTGTGTCACCTTTGGGGCAGGATTCAGGAAGTGCTAAAATCTCACTCAAGCAAAGAGTAGTTTACTGGATTCCTCCCTATTTCACTTAAAATACAAGCTAGAGTGAACTTCATCTGTCAGCAACAGCATTTGGGAAAATATGCTGGCAGATGTTTTTTGAAATAAATTGACACCTTTGATATTTTGATATTTATGTGTCTTGATCACAGCTGATGAAACACTTGCAAAGGCTTTTATGGCTCCTAGATATCACCACATTTCTTTTCTATCACTTCTCCCATATTTCTTTCTTTTGTTTATGGTGCTAGAGATTGAACCAAGGGCCTTGTGCATAAAAGGCAAGTGCTCTAAAAACTGAGCTACATCATCAACCCCTCTCTCACATTTTTGTTTACTATAGGTGATGATGGTAATTGTGGAACTTTGTTCAAGACAAGACTAAATATACAGTGTATCTAAATCTCTCTACTTATTCATGATTTTTCCAAAGAGACACTCATAGTAGTTTTTTTTATTTAATATATCTATAGATGGAGGTAGAGTGTCTCATTTGAATATTCCGCTTTATTTTCAACATCATTCTCTCTTAACATTTGTCTTTTATAGTGTTGCTAAGGTTGGAACTGACTACCTTGCACATTCTCCACACACACTCTAACAGTGAACTTTCCCACTAGGTCCCAATTCTAATTTTAGGTTGGATAGATTCATTTATTCATGTCTAGTGTTATTTTTCACATGGTTGATTTTACATATGCTTTGCTATTGCTCTTAACAATACTATTGACATACATATTGTTTCAGATTTGATTCATGTTATGATTTATTGGTCTGTATTATTGCCATATAGTTTCATAATATACATTAAATGTGTCACATAATAATAACTATATTATTTTTTTTATTAGAGGTTTTGAGGTATTTTACATTTTTTTTAAATAAATTTATTTTCTTTATTTGCTTCTTCTTTTTTTTTTAATTTGGTACTGGGAATTAAACTCAGGGGAACATAGCCATTGAGCCACATCCCTAGAACTATTTTGTATGATATTTAGAGATGGTATCTCACTGAGTTTCTTAGGGCATCACTTTGGCTGATGCTGGGTTTGAGCTCACAATACACCTGACTCAGACTCCCAAGGTGCTGAGATTACAATTGTGTATCACCATGTCCAGCTCTCTTTCTGTATTTAAAGAAAAAATATTCTAAAATTTTGATGGGAAAATATTATATATTAAGTTTAGTTAAAATAGTTGTCTTTGTAATGATTATTTTTATTTACACACATGGTATTTTATATGCTTTTGTAAATTTTTATTTAGTTTGTGATAAGTTCTACATATTTTCTTTGAAAGCCATTATACATGTCATGTATTTAACAGATGTAACTTCAATATAATACTTATGTGGTATTTTGTACTCTAATTAAACCAAAAATCTTTTGGGGCTCTAGAAACCAATTTTTCTCAAACTTTATTCTTTTTATTTTTTTTGAATGTGCCTAATCTTTCATCCTGGGCCCCATCTTTCCACTGTATTGACAAGTATATCTCTAGCCCTATACAATCACATAACTGTATGCTGTCATGGTATACACATACGATTATTTCTTCAGGTCTTAGGTGCTTGATGAGGATATATATATATATATATATATATATATATATATATATATATTTTTTTTTTTTCATGAAGAAATAAAAGCAATTTCTACTCCATCTTTAGTTCATGAGAATTTTTTTGTGTGTCCTTATCAATACTTTTTATTCTTGTTGTTTTTTTGTTTCTTACTGGAAATTTAAATCAGGGGCACACAGAGTCTTGGTCACACAGAGTTGCTTAGGGCCTTGCTGAGATTCTGAGGCTGGTAATGAACTCAGGATTATCTTTACTGAGCCTCCCAATCCAATTGAATTAGAGGTGTGCACCATGGAACCTGGTTTTATTTTATTTTTATATTGAAATATATATTATTTCTGAAAATAATTTATTCTTGATATTAAGAAAGCAATGCAATACCATTTTCCCCCCACAAATAACCACCTTTATTTGGAAAAGATGTCAGTAGTGCTAGATGTATACTTTATTGTTGTCTAAGTGGCAAGTTTTTATTATTACTATTATTATTATTATTAATGTTGTTATTATTACTATTACTATTACTATTATTATTAACCTATGTATTAGTTACAAAAGTTTCTCTGTTCATAGTATTATAGCATATATACTGTTTTCTATAACTTCATAGAATACATCAGTGTGTATCAAAATGACCTTTTGGGGGTTGGGAAGGGAGGGCAGGGTTCATGGGGTTAGAAATTATGGTCGAATATGATGTATATTATTATATAAAGTACATTTATAAAGGTAATACATAAACCTAGCTGTAGGTATTTATAGTGTCAGGAAAATTTTAAAAAAATAAATAAATTACTTTAGAGTTCATTTCTTGCAATATATACTCATAACTATAAGAGATGCATTTTGTACATATACATATATACTACCACTATATATAATTAATGAATGATCAATTACTACATCTCACGTTAATTATTTCAAATTAATTTTTTGTAAGCACCAATATATGACACTCTTTGATATATACACTTGGTGTATCTTCAAATTTATCACATTTATATATTATGCTCTTTTCTTTATTCTCCTTTTTATAGAATTTTTTTTCCAAATTATTGAGATTAATGAATTTTAGACACTTCAGTTTAACAGTGCACTCTGTAGATTTTCTTTTTTAACCTCAGATAAAATACATCCCAATCTTAATAGGCTAATTTTTATGTAAGTGATTTCTAAAAACCTGCAAATATAACACCCTAACCCGACCTTACTCTGGGCTTGATATCTGAGTGGAGGGGATTTAAAAGTGATCCATGGAAAAGGCAGAACAGGGATGGATCAGTATATGAGATTGGAGGATGCTGAGTATGTAGTAGTGAGTATTCATGAAAAATATATTGGTGGAATAGATAGGAGTAGAGAAAAAGTGCTGTGAAGGAAAGAGAGAAAGAATGACCAGATCAAGTGTTCAAATTTAAGAAGTCTAATGGTGGATCAATGGTAGCATGAGGGTGTTATGTCAGATTTTTGGGAAACTAATAGATTCCCAGGAGCCAAATCTGATGCAATCACAAAAGAGTATTTGTTGCAAGCTCAATCCTGGACTCACAAATCTTCCTGATGCAGCGGTGCCAAGAAATAAGTCCCCATCCTTTGTTCAGTGATATTTTATAGGTTTCGGGGGGATAGTTTATATGTCACAACATCACACAGCAAATCATTCCATACAACAGGAAAAGCAAAGCAAACAACAACTCTTAACATTGATTAGCACATTCAATGGCAGGAACCATTTGAATAGGGGTGATTGTTACTACAGTAGTGGGATTCATTTGAACTGATTGTTTTAGGCCTCAAGGGGTGTATGTGCTAAACTACATGGTTTCCCAAAGTGTTATCAACCACCATAAACTACTTGGAGGTCATCTGGCATTCCAGGTATTTTTCCTGTCTCATGCTGATTGATTGTTGCTAGGGGGTTGCTATGGGTCCTCACCTAGCTTAACTGAGTCATGGACACCTGGCACCTCAGACCTCTCCTGTTATTTACAAAAAACTCTGCAGGGTGGGTATGTGCTAAGGAGTAATCTGTGGGGTTTTCTAAGGACAAGGGTCACGCCGCCTTCCTTAGGACAGGCCTTGAGGTAGAAGTTGCTGTTATTTATTCATTTTTAAAAATGGAGCCACATTAGTTTTTTAAGGGTAAGGGGTAGATTCTTTGGAGACAGAAATAAGGTAGAAGCAAAAAAGGAAGGTAACTCTGGCACAGAAAAAGAAAAAAGTCAGAAAGAGTGAGATGAATGGGTAATGTGTTTCTTTCTTCCCACCTTGGAGTGGAATTGACAATTCACAGAGTATGTTTCAGTAGATAATATAAAACCATTTCCATGTAGCTTTACAAATTTGGTTGGCCAAAATCAATATTTGACAATTCCAGTCAATAAAATTTTTGTACTTTTTCATCTGTTTTACTTACTTACTTACTTACGTATTTATCTATTTATGTATTTATTTATTTATTTATTCATTCATTCATTCCATTTTTTTCATTCACTTTTGCTTTACTGTTATTGTGTATATACTCCTGGTGAGTATTTAATGATACACACACACATACACAATAGTATATATAATGCTAACTTCTATAACATTATATTCCAAAGCATTAATTTCAGCCAGTCTCAGCAACTTAGTGAGGCTGTAAGAAAATCGGCAAAACCCTTTTTGTTTATAGACTATTTAATTAAAGGTTCAAAGTATTTCTTAGCAAAAAAGCATAATTTATTTTGATTTGTAAAGAAAGAGAAAGATCTTGCAAAAATAAAAAAAAGGGATCAATGACACTCTTAGTGTCAAAGATATAAATAATTTAAAAGTAATAGTGAGATAGTTGGAAAATACATCTAGGTTATTAACTGCTGCTATGAAAAGTTAGTCTGCCCTCCAACATATAAAAGTGAGAGAGAAATTTTTTACTAAGGTTTGTATCAGAAAAAAGAGGAGTTTTGACACAGCTTTTAGTTGACCCAGGTGAACTTTAGTGGGTGAATAGGGTTGTGCCAAGATTATAGATCACTGAGATATTTGGAATAATATGATTTTATCTAGTCTTCATAAACAAAGATTAATGTCTAATATAAATCAGACTTGGCCAAGGAAAAAACATTTAAATAAAATGTAAATGTATGAATAATCACATAAAACAGTATTTAAGAAAAAGTTAACATTCAGAATATTTATGCAATTATATAATCAGCAGTAATGTAAAAACAATGACAACTAAAGAAAAAGTGAATTAATAGAGCAATAAATAAATACTGGAATTAATTAATTAATTAATAACTAACAAATATAATCATGTATTGTTACTGGAATTGTCAAAGTCGGCTTGTAGCCGTGTAAAGCTACATGGAAATGGTGTTTTACTACTTACTGAGACATACCCTATGAACTATAAATTCCAATCCTAGGTGGGAAGAGTTGAACACAGAACCCATTCACCTGAATCTCTCACTTGGGAACTGTACAAAAATTACCTTTTTCTTTCCCCCCAAATTTTATTGCTGCTTCCAAGAACACTATCCCTCTACATTCATACCATCATTGTAGACTTGCAGCATATGAACCCCTCTACTGCTCAAGTTTTTCTTTTTTTATTGCTCTTTTTCTCCCTACTACCATATAGTCCATCAATACTCATTTTGTAATGCAAAATCTACATACTCAAGAATCTCCAGTATTACATCTTACTATATCCATTTTCTGCTTTGGGAATGACCACTTTGAGATCCCCTCCATCAAGACATCAATAGTGCAAAGTGATCAGTTTGGGGATAAAATATGCAGAATATTAGAGGTCAGTTACACAACAAGAAAGGTATAAAAAGTGGGCTTCATTTAAGGGTGAAAATAAAAAGAAAATCTATAGACTTCACTAGTTAAAATAAAGGATTCAAAATTTATGAGTCTCAATAATTTGAATTATATGTGAGAGTCACTTTTTTTCGGCTGAAGGAATATGGGGACATTGTTAATGAGTTTAAAGCTCAAACTGTTCTTTATGAGACAAAGAACAGAGAAGTTAAAAAAAATTAAAGAAATAATGATATAATTTTCATAAATAAAAATATAGACATATTTATTCACAAATTGCCTTAACCTTATAAACAGTTATAAATGTCAGTGCACTTCCCTCTGGGATAGTTTCTAGTATTGGAAGAAAAAGATAAGTTATAAGTACATGAGTATGAGGGTAAATTCAGTATGCCTCATGCATGCATTGTAGGTTGAAGGTAATGATAAAGGAGTAACTGAGGAGATCCAGAGCTCTATAATTGTGAGAGATATTAATAGCAATTTAGAAAAAAATATAGTTAAATTCCTTTAGATTTGCCTCTGTCCTCTGTTCTTTTTATAAATTTGATTCTGTCAAATGAGATTATGTGGGTATGGTTCTCTCTGAATTTATGTTTTCTTTTCTTTTTAGGATTTTGTCAGCTATGTCATGTAAAGCTCTGTCCTAAACTCACTTTGGGGGCTCTTTTACCACCTGTTCAGGACTGCAGAGCAGAGACCCACCTCATGTCAATCTTTGCAAATAATGGTTGGAAGAACAAGCATAATGAAGGGTCTTTTATATCCCATAATATGGTTTTCTTACCCTGTGGGGTTAAAGGGTAGTTACTTGCTATGTTAGAAATATCTTCCCTATGAAAAGGGCATATACATATATATATATATATATATATATATATATATATATATATATATATATATATATATATATATATATATATATATATATTTGTTTTGGAAGCCCCATAAAGACAGAAGAGAAGCATTTAGGGTCACAAACAAAGGAATGCCAGAAGTCATCAGATGTGAGAAAATACAAAATCTTCTCTTAGAGCTTTTAGAGGTAAAAAGTTTATTTCTGTTTTGTGTAAGAAAACTAAAATTTCTCTTTGGCCTGACAATATTTTGATGTTTTAAACTTGCTTGGAATTTCTACCTGTGTTTTGAATTCACCTATGCCTGGCTATCCCTTATCAGAAAACAACCCACTCTAAAACATACTGGTGCCTCATAAATTCTGGCTCCAAGTGATCAAATAACAATTCTCTCTAAATATCAGTGGCAGCTCATAAATTCTAATGTCTGTAGCTGAATTTATTCCCTACCTTGTAATGTTAGTCATGTAGATCCTTCACCTGCTATCTGTCCTTGTATTATGTTTGTCAAAATCTTGTTAGCCGTAAGTACCCTAGACACCCACCTTGTTTTTAACTTTTTGTGCTCTAAAAATTTCTTCCTGAAGATCAGGGTGATGATCTCTAGCATGGGGTCTTGTAAGAAACAGTCCTGGCCAGCTTTTTGGTACACAATAGAATCTTGATTTAATTTTATTTAAAATTGGAGTTGATGGTCTTTTCTTTGTGTTTTGGATCAACATTAACCTTTTTTTTAAACTTTACTTTAAATAAAACCAAAGAACTCAACAAAACTCCTGTAAATGAGCCAGGTGCATAATAATAGCAATTCTTTACTGAAAGCACAGTATTCATTATAGAAGTGATATAAGCTAATCATTAAATTAAAAGATAGCTCAAATATCAAGGGAGTATCAAGGGAGTTTAGGAGTTAAAAAATTTTTCTTTCAGAATATAGGTGGTAAAATAAGTTGATGGCACATGCGCTGGAAAAAAGACAAGAGTCTTTAAAGAGGAGGCAACAGAGATTTTATTCTTTCTTCGGTCTATATTTTGTATAAGAGACAATTTGAAGCATAAATATATCAAGTAATGTGCAAAAAATCACAAAAATATTTATTACAAAAAATAATATGTATAGAAATGGCTCAAAAGTAGCAGTATTTTTTTTGTAAGAAAGAGTGAGAGAGAAGAGAGAGAGAGAGAATTTTAATATTTATATTTTAGTTATTGGCAGACACAACATCCTTGTTTGTACATGGTGCTGAGTATCGAACCCGGGCCGCACGCATGCCAGGCGAGCGCGCTACCACTTGAGCCACATCCCCAGCCCCAGTAGCAGTCTTTTTGTCAGGAATAAACATTTGGACAGGAATGGAAGTTTGGGTACTCTTTTTAAGTACTTTTACACATGGTGAATAATATTTACACTGTTTCTCCACTTTACTGGTTGGAATTAATTAAAATTTATACATCTGTGAAAAAGTTACTGAATGCAGAAAAATCTTATTGCTCAGGTTTATATTACCTACATTATTTGATCTTTCCCTTTTTAAAGCAAAAATCTGCATAAAACCATCTCTTAATAAATATCTCTATGTCTGTATATTGGCAGCAACTGAGTTATAAAATATGCTATGATAACTTGTCTCTTCATGTACTAAAAGACTATGAATTTGCTGCTGAGTATTTAGGTATAATTTTGTATGGTGTTCTCTACTTATTTATTTTTCTATGCCAAGTTTTATATCAAGCTCTTAGTATGTGCTTTAATTACTCTGTGTAGCAATGTAGGATCCATGCCTTTTTTTTAAGAATTTTTAATATTTATTATTTAGTTTTTGGCAGACACAACATCTTTGTTTGTATGTGGTGCTGAGGATCGAACCCGGGCCGCCCGCATGCCAGGCTTGCGCACTACCGCTTGAGCCACATCCCCAGCCCAGATCCGTGTCTTATTTGTGAAACTTTGTTCTCAGAACTGTGTCTAAAAGAAAATATGTACAAGATAATTTTCCAGGAAAAAAATATCTATCTAATATTACATTTTATATTTATTTATTTGTGTATACATATTGCTTTTACTATTTAGAAACAATCTTTTTTTAATATTTATTTTTTAGTATTTGGCAGACACAACATCTTTGTTTATATGTGGTGCTGAGGATCGAACCCAGGCCGCACACATGCCAGACGAGCGTGCTACCACATGAGCCACATCTCCAGCCCATTCTTTGTTTTTTAACTACAGTGATACTAATGTATTTTAGCTTGAATTGGTTGTGAGAAACAAACAAACTAAAAACCAAGGACTGCTTCTTTAACCTTAGGTGAGAGCAGAAGTGATGCATGTAACCTTCTGATGAGGTGACCCTTCCCTTGCTCCTTTTAATGGGGACTGCAGGGGAGTGTGAGTGATGTGAGACCTGAAGAACCAGAAGGCATCCAGAACTCATGCTGCCATGACAGGGCCTGCAGCTTATTAGGTGATGTGCTGGCCAGGTCTCCAGGTTATAGAAGCGAAGAGTATCACCCATGTCCCACCTAGTGCTGGCTCACATGAAGCATCCTGAGTGAGCCGCGGTGTGGGCCTGGAAAGGATGTGAATTCTGGGGTAAGGGTAGAGCTCTGCAATTGTTGTGTCTTTGCCCAAAGACAGGTTGACATGCTGCTGCTGAGGACAGGATATGAGCTGATTTGGAATCAGGTTGCTGCAGAGTTAGTCAAGGTGAGGTCACAGTAAAGAAGGGAGTGGTCCTACAGTGGCTTTTCTGTGTCCAAACCCTCAAAAATCCCAGTTTTCAGGGATAAATTGTGACCACAGCCCTTGTCTTAAGGCTTAGTCTCTGTGGCTGGAGAGTCCCCCATGCTGGGGCAGCAGTCCTCTTTTCTGGAAAACAGGTGAGGCCTGAGGCATGGAATCTCAGGCATGTTAGGTTCTTAGAAAGTGGTTTCCAGCATTTTGAACAGCCTGCTTTATCCAACACCACTGGTCCATGTCATTTTTCACCCAAATTAAATTACTTTAAGTACTTTCTTTCAAATTACTAAGATTTTTAAAGGTGGTTATTTAATTAGAAGTGCCATGGGAGAGAGAGATGATCCTAATAACCCACTTTATTTCATGAGGAATCTCATTCAGTGTGCAGGTGGCCATTCTTTGTGGTGATGGTAAGATCATCTATGTCTGCCCTTTTATTCTCAGGCTGACTGCTCAGCTAGAATATTCTATCAAATACTCACTCTCCTTTCTTCTTCCTCCCTTCCTTCTTCTGGGAGAGAGATGCTAGTCTACATAGTAGAAAAACAAAAAAAAAATTACAATAAAGATTGTCCTAAGTTTATGAAATGTATCAGTTTGTTGTCTTCCATTTACAAATCACAGAAAATCCAATTAAACAGGTTCAAACAAACAATAAGGAGTAATATTTTGTGTAACTTAAGAATTCAGGGAAAGAGTGGACTGCAGACCCAGTAGCATCTAGGGGTTCATCAGGGTATAATTTATTTTTACTTTCATTTTTGCCTTCTACTGTGTGCGTCCCATAGTCAGACAGGCTCTTCCCTCAGAAAGCAGCTCCAGCCTCACATCCCTCTGGGTTTAAATCCAGAAGAACAGAACTTTCCTCAGGGAGTCATCAAGCCCTGGATGTGTTGTAGTCACATACTGGGTGAAAGTGGAGGGGCCTATGTCTTCTGGACTCAATCCATCTTTGGCATTATTCTGCAGAAATGGCAGTGCATACAGCTGCAAGGTGGTCAGCAGGTCCACTGCAGTCCTCGTGGGTCTCCCTATCCACATGGGCGTGTGTTGGGGGGGACTGTCCATGCCAGCCTGGCAAATAGCAGGCAAGTAGCAGGTGGGAGGAGGAGGTACTGTGTCCAGCTGATGGCAGGTTTTTCAGATGTTACCAGGAAACCATTTCAGGGCTTTAGACTGATAGCACTGGGAAGAAAAGAAACTTGGTGAGGCCTCTCTTACAGACCCTCATGTGGATGGGCAGATCTAACAAGAAAAACCTCTAGCCTGATGTCCCCCGAAGCACATGTGCTGTGTACTTCTGCTATGAACTTCACCTTCCATAAGATTTGTACATGGAAGTGCCACTCTCCAAGGCCACTGAGCTTATATTCTGTAGGTTCCAAGGTAGCATGGCCATTAACCTAACAATTCCTCTGGTTGGAAGTGTGTGGATGACTCACTGACTTTCCCCCCCTCAATTTCCCTGAAGCATTACTCACAGAGAATTGGCAAATGTGCAAATATGTGCAGACACAATGAAGAACAGTGTGGAGGATCTTTGGAAGAATAAAAATAGAACAACCATATGGCTCAGCAAAACCTATTCTGTGTATATTAAAAAGAGAGAGAGAAATAAAATTAGCACGTGGAAGAGATATCTGTACTCATGTTTGATGCAACATCCTTCACAATACGAAGGGACAGAATTCATCTTAATTTCCTGTGGATGGACGGATGGAAAAGCAAATTGTCAGGTGTACTATGAAATATTATTCAATCCCCAAAAGGAAGGAGATGCCAGCACTTTCAGGACTTGGGTGGACCTAGAGGACATTGTGCTGAATAAAATAAGCCAGGCACAGAGAAATCTGGCACAACCTCACTTACACGTGCAATCTAAAAAAATGTGAATTTAGAGAGGCTGAGAATAAATGGTGGTCACCAGAGGTGAGGGCAAGAAATAGGTGTTTGTCAAAGCTACATAGGCACATGTATGCCAGGTGAGTGAGACCTAGAGATCTTCACCCTAGCTGCTCAAAGTTAAGAAAGTGGTATTTTGCCTTTTAAGAGCTGTTAAGAGGACAGCTCTCTGGTTAAGTATGTTTTGCATAACAAAACAAATCACACAGGGGAGCCTGAGGGAATGGCTGGAGGCCTTGTGGACCCAGGGTTTTCCAGGTGTGTCCAGTGGCCAGCCCACTGAGATGTGCCATCAGATATGAGGAATTATTTGTTTCTATTGTGCCTCTACTGAGGCAGAGGTTATGAAGTGGCAGTGCAAGTGGCTTCTCCAGGGGCCAGGAGGCATCTTTTCTACCTTAGCTCTTAGATGGACTCAGCTGCTCAGGCCAAACACCTTACACCTGCCCAGGCCCCCCCTCACTGCCTGCAGCTGTGGGGGAGATGTGCTGCACATGTGCAGAGACTTCTGGCCAAGGGGCAAGGACTGGGAATGCAGCCCACCCTGCTCCTCAGTGCACAATGCAAAGTGCAGGAGATCCCAGGACTGGCTGCCTGTCCTCCTCTTCCACTGTGGTCGCTGCCCTGTTTAACTTGTTTTATGGTAAGTAGATTAGTAAAAAAATTCCCTGTTTTTTTTTTCTTGGAGGGGGGTGGTAGGATGACCCTAGGCCTGACTCTAAGCAACTCTATTTTTAAAAATCTGCATTTTCACCAGGCACACCCACAGATCCCTCCAGTATGGCCTCAAACATGTTTCTTTCCCTCACCTTGATAAAGAGAGGGAAGCCCCTGGCAGGCTGTCCTCAGCTGATAAGAGGGAAAGGGGAGAAGATAAGGGTGGGGACCACAAAAACAGATGTTTCTGACCCCAGTGTGAATGATGTCACTGAGAAATCTGGTGGTAGCTCATAAAGATTGAAAGGGGGGTCAAAACCCCCCAAAATTTAGTATAAATGATAGAGCAAATAAACTGGGATTCAGCCAGTGAAAAAAAGGATGCATTCAAGCTGGAGAGCCTGATGAGGACCTGCCATCCCATCACTTGTCATCATTTCCTGAGCCTCTGTGTGATTCTCATCAATCTCAAACTCTACCACGTCATGTGGGCCTTGGTAAAAGCTGCAACTTCTCCATAGGACCCCCGACCCCCTCCTCAACCAGTCGTTCACTGCATGCCAGGAAAAGCCTGCCTTTGTTCTGGACCTGATCACCATGATCTGAGTGAGTGTGCATCTGCTGGACTCAAAGCCTAAGACTTAAGACCTTTGAACATATCATGCAGAGGAAATGTCTGCCATTAGCCTATCATGATTTAGTGTGTTTTGCAGTTCTTAGAATTAATATAGAATTGTTTGCTGTGAGTTGATTATGTCTACTGCTGTGCCTAGCATTAAGGATTGTCATTTTCTTGATGAAGAACTTATAGAGTAAAATTGAATTTAGTAATTTGAGTTAATAAAGCATTGAAAGGGGCAGAAGTGCGTGGACATTCTTTATTTCTCCCCTCGACTGCATATGTCACAATTTTGCCCTGTCATGGCATGGGGTTACCTGGGATTGATCCCAGGGGTGCTTAACCCCTGAGTCACATCCTGGCCCTTTTTATATTTTATTTTAAGATAAGGTCTTGATAAGTTGCTTTGGACCTCACTAAATTTCTGAGGCTGGCTTTGATATTGTGATCCTGCCTCAGCCTCCTGAGTCTCTGTGAATATAGGCATAACTCTCTTTTTCATAGAGGGCTAGAAAATTAATTTTGGTACTTTTCCTTTTTATTTGTAACTTCAATATGGAGATTCTCTCTCTCTCTCTCTCTCTCTCTCTCTCTCTCTCTCTCTCTCTCTCTTTCTCTCTCTCTTTACCACAAACTGTTTTCTCAAAGACAATCCCACTGGGCCTAGTCATGCATCAGAGCCTCAATACTTTAAGGATGGTGAGGTCAGCCCAGGGTGTGTTTCTGAAGAGCTGTGCTGGGAGCACAATCTTCTTAACACAAGGAGAAAGTGTAGGGAGGAGGATATGACCTGACAGAGCCATCCACAGAGCTCCAGGTGAATCTGCCCATTAGGTGGTCATGGCCACAGGTGCCTGGCCTCGATTCACCTTGCAGACAGCAAGGTCTTGGTGGTCACACAGTGGGCGGCTGCACTCGAGGGGCAGTGGAATAAGGCATCCAACCACTGCACCCACAAGGGACATATTGGCCTGGATGGGGAGCTAACCAGGCAAAATGACCCAGGTATTGTAAGGTCCTGCTCTTCTGCAGGGACAGATGCCAAGGGAATTGGAGCAGGAAGCGGGAGAGGTAGCCTTCTATGAGCAAGGCTGTGCTGTTTGGATGGTCACTGAAATGCCTACTAGATAGGCCCCTTTGCGTACACATCAGGCCCTTGGAGAGCGAGCCATGAGACATCCGAGCATCAGTACTGATTAGGTGAGACCCACAGCCTCCCTGACTACTGTGGGGTCAGGACACTGGGGGGAGGGGAACACTGCTCAGGGTGGTGAAGAGAGGATTTAGAGTCTTACTTCTTGCTGTGTTTAATCCATGAAGATGGCCAGCCCCAACAGGTCCACATGCTGCGCACGCAAGGTGGGACCGTCCATCAAATCAATGTAAATATTTAGAATGTTGGCAGTTGTTTAAATTTATTTTTAAAAACAGCTGTACTGAGGTAAAATTGATATACAAAGAGCTGCACATGTTGAATACACACAATTTGGGGAGTTTGAACATGCCAACCCCTGTTGATGCCATAACCACCTGCAAGTAACAGACGCATCTCCAGCACTTGTGCGGGCAGAGGCAGGTGTCCCTGTGGCTTGGTGTGTGCACCTGTGCAGGTGTGGGTGTTACAAGGGTACTCAACTGGAGAGCAATGCTCCTGAAAATTTCTAAGTGAAAGATTCCTTGTTGTTAAATACAGGCACAATTCTTTAGAGGGGATCTCTAGAACTCATCCATCTAAATTACCTGAAACCTTGTACATAAATAGGCTTTATTTTTAAAACAGTTTTGGATTTATGAAAAAAGTGAGCAGACTCAACCATTCCTATAGAGTAACTTCCCCTGTGATTGCCCCTGTTATTAACATTTTGCTTGACTGTGCTGCATATGATACAAATAACGGACCAATATTAACACTTTATTACTACCTAAATTATATAATTTATTCAGGTTTCCTTAGATTTTTACCTAATTTCCTTTTTCTATTCTGGGATCCCATCCAAGATACTGCCTTACATTGATTTGTCATTTCTAGTCATTGTAATTTTTAATTCCAACTTGAGACTGTGATTATCTTGAAGATATCATAAGGTTAAAAACTATTTCACTATTAAGAAAACAGCAGGTATTGATATGAAGAAATCCCAGATCTCAAGAGAGTAGCACAATTTTTTTGTGTCAACAGACTTATTTGTGTCAACACACTTATTTCCTTGTGTTGTCAGGGTCTGGCTCTGTTTCCTGGTACCTGGGGGCCCTTGGCATGCAGCCAACAGAGCATGAAGCACAGGAAGGCACCTTGAGCCCAAGGCACCCAGGCCAGGGCTCAATTGCCATCCACTCCTCCACTCACACGCATGCATGAGAGAACCAGTGCATAGTGGAGCCTGGCGGTGGGAAGCTATGTGCCCCAGGGAAGGGAAAGAACCTGTGAGAAGTCCTCCCTGCCACATAGTGTGGGTTAAAAGTCCAAAAAGCTGGCTGAGCTTTTACCCAGAGAAAAGCATGGGGAAGGGGTTAGGAAAATCTAAGTAGGCATACTGGAAATCTTGGAAGGGGGAGAGTGTAGTACATTATGGGCACAGTGAGGGGATAGGCAGTGGGTCTGGGCAGGGTTATGGTGGAACCTGGCAAGACTGGAAATTTAGCCAGATTTTAGATCATGATGTCTTGTTTTCTTATAGTTTCCAATTTAACCTCACGGCAATAAGTTGACATTGAAGTATTTTAACCTGTGATTGATGTTATTAGCTTCATAATTAAGAAATATACTGACTAGGTATAAGATAAACATGTACTAGAGACTTTGTGACCAGCAATGTGACTGCGGCATTGATATTGTCCCTGTTTTTTTCTGAAATAAACTGAGTATTTCCCAAGTACTCTTGCCACCCCACAGAAAAGAAGAAGCAATGGTGTGTTAATTAGTTTGATAATAGTAATCATTCAACAATGAAAACTTCTATCAAAATTAAAAAAATATATAATTTCTATTTGTCCTTCATACTCAATAAATATAGACAAACTGCAGAATATGAGGGTCACAGGGTGGAGAGTAGACTGGGAAGAAAAGACTGGATGAGCTAAGCCCAGGCAGGACACGGCATCTGGGAGGGAAAAATGGTAGAGAACAGATTAAATACATGACTATGGATGGAAGTGGGGTAAATGTCCTCTTCTGTCCCAGCACAAGGGAGTCACTCGCCCAAGTCCTACACTTCAAGAAGCCTCTCCCTTTGTGCTCTCATGGATCAGGATGGACTAATTTAGCCTTCCATCCCCATCTTCCATGGAAGCTAAAATCAACTCAATGAACAATGCACCACTGTTTCCTGGTACCACTGAGAAAAAATGATGCCAGTTGCAATGTTGATACCCTGTCAAATGCATGATGCATCCCATTCTCAATAACATTAGAAAGTGAAAAAATTCTTTCTAGGTAATTTACTAGAATACAGAATGGAATTCCATCTTCTTCTGTGTCATTGGCTGGTGTCTCTGTAGCTAGCCTGTGAGTTCTGCGAGGATGTGGACCACAGTTAACACTTCTGTAAAGGTCTTGGGGCAGCTTTAAACCAGGAACATGGTAGTTGTGGCATAAAGATTGACTGAGCTACAAGGAGATGGTGTGTGGGGAGGGGGTATTGCTTCACTGTTAGGAGAGCATTTTATAATTTGGAAATGAGGAATCTCCATATTGTGGAAAAAAGTTGCAAAATATCAGTACCAACATGTGTTTAAAATAAAATTGAGATGACTTTAGAATTCTGGAATAGTTGCCATGTTCTCATACATTTAACACACAGCTTGCTATGTTAGTGTCTTATAAAACCAGAGAACAATAGCAAAAATATTCATTATCATGTGCTAATAGTGACTGGATGACATGATTTTTTTTTGGAATTTGCTTTTTCCACTCTGTGCCTTTATGTTCCAGTATGAGCTGAGTCTCCTTAGGCTTCTGTGATATAATGTGCCATAATACTGCCATTTTCTCTGGGAGGTACTGAATGCAGAGATTTCCTGGGCCTTTGATGGTTCCTGATTTTGCAGCTGGGTGGCTGATGAATCGCCATTCTTGTTCTACTGCAACACTGCATCAAGAAGATTCTGTCTTCCATGGATCTCCTGAGTGCTGAATATATGTGTGCTTCATTAGTGCACTCTTGGGAAGGAGTTGAAGTCCTTGCTTCTAAGCAACCTGTGAAATTAACAGATAAAGATTCACTGCATTTTAAATTTTCCTTTGAAAAATTCCAGTTTATATAGATAATATCACAATCTTGGATACAAATCTAAATTTGAGTGCTAATGGATTAAACTTAGAGTTTTGCTTCACTCCTTCAGTTATTCTCTGGTTTTTGATCCCTCTAGTCACTTCAGACAAAGAAACATGAATTGAAAAGACAGATGTTCCCCTCCTCCCATTTTATTTTAGTTTGAGGGAAAGCTAAGTATGTTGTAGCATTAGAAGGGTGAAGAAATCAAGGAACTCTCTGGTGCTTTTTCATTTGCTGCTTTTGGCTATTCAGTACTTCAAATTAACAAAGAAAAACAAATAGAACCTCAAGGCCTGTGCACCACCCTAGGGAGCAGGCAAAGGTGCCAAAGCATTTGTAAATTTATTTCTCTTTTAAAGTGACTTGTTTGAGCCAGTGGATTTCTCAACCACAGATATTGATAACCATTCCAGGTTTTAGATTCATGACACCACAGTTAATGGCCCTGGTTGTCAATAGGCATTACTTGCATTTTTATTTCTACAAAGTCAACCCAGGAGGGAAATAATACAAGGAGCCTCCTATTTACCCTGACCAGTGAATACTAGGATTTTTTTTACATTGAAAATTCAAATTATTACTCTATGTCTAAATTCTTTTTGCATTTGATCTTTATTACACTGATGACAGTCACTGCATAGAAAATGGTATATTCTCTGCAACAAGGCATGATTTGGGGTGTGATTTGAAACTCAAAAACTAAAACAATTCATCCTAAATGAATATAATCTTTCCATTTACAAAATTGAGATAAAACTATTTTCATAAAGAATTTCTTACTTGCCTGGTTTAACCTACACTCTCAAATTTGTGCTCTTTGGTAATGAGAGAGGAGAGGAAGGACGGGGAAGAGAGAATGAGGGACAGAACATATTGAAACTGAAGCTCTGTGCATGGGTCCCTCACTTTTGAGTTGTGGGCACCCCTGGACTTACCTCCACCTCCTTTATTTTAACCTTCTTGGGTTCTGCAGAGTATCATGGTCTCCACTTGGACCTCTTCCTACTTTTAATAATCTAAACTCCATTTTCTTAAAATTTACTTTTTGTGTTTTACTGGAAAGTCAAACGTTTCTTCCTTTTACAGTGATTGTTCATGAAGACAAGATTGTTAAGAAAAGATGAAGGAATTAGGTAATGAAATTGAGAACAGAGAATGACTGCCAGGCTACAGAGATTGTGTGAGACCTCTCAGCCTGCAGAATTCAGGGGCCAGAAACATCCCCGCTGGCTCCTGTACCCAGGGTGTTGGTCAGCATCTTCGCTGTTGGGTGTGGTGAAGTGGAGACTCGCCCCATGCGCCTATGGCTGAAGTGTGCAATTCTTATGTGGATGTCGAAGTTTGCTTGGAGGAGACCTCATTTCCTCTTACTCCATTACTTTTAGGAGCAGGAGATGTTGCAGGAAGCTACATGGTGGTGGTGTGGTCTAAATCATGGTGGTGAGTATTGTTCTGCTCCATCGCTGTCCATGAGTCTTGGGTCCCGAACTCTTTCATGGACTTTTAATGTTGACATTTAACTCTAGGCTAATAGTTTTTTTTTTAAATAAAGATTTCATGCTCTAAAGCAATGATTCTTTCTTAGAAATATATCTGGTGATCTCATTTCCAAATAGATTCCATGGCTGCAAAGGTCATGAGAGCCTTGGTGCAATTTTAGGGAGAGTAGGCTCCAAATCCATCTTCCTCTGGCCTTAGAGAAAGAGTGATGGGTGGGTGAGAATGGTAGATTATTTTTGTCAGGGCAAACTGTGGTGTAAGTCTTCCTGTGCTGCCTCTGAGGGCAGGCATAGCTAAGGGACTGAGAAGAAATTTAGGTGGTAGCAGAGGGTTGATGCAGGTTTATTGAAACCTAGTTCCTCTGGCCCACATAGAGCTCTCATATTTAAGCATCAAAACTTAAGTGATGTTTAACAGAACCTTCTATAAATCTGCCTCATTTGTGTAGAACACCGTGTGTGTGTGTGTTTGTGTGTGTGTGTGTGTGTGTGTGTGTGTGTGTGTGTTCTGTTTCAGTGGTCACTGGTGATTTTATTGTAAAAATACTGAACACATCCATGGCTACCTTTCTAATTGTCTGACTTCCCATGATCAAGTCTTTTGAAAGCTCCTTTTCCATTGTTACAAATCTCCCCTTCACGGTTTCCAGTCTCCCTACTCATGAAGGGCCTTCTGTTGGGACAGGGCCTCAGGTTTCAGGCAGCTTCCTGGGGAAGATAGGAACAAACCTCTGTGTAAGAAACTGTGTAACCTGCAACTAATTGTGTGACCGAGTAATCACAGCCACATGTGGCCTTTAAATCCAAATTAATGAAAAATAAAAATGTATCCCTTATTTGCACCCAGTGACCTCACTATTACTGAGTGGCACAGATGAGGAGTGGTGATTACTGGAGGGGCCACCACCAGCCTTTCAGGCATCATGAGGGTCCAGCCAAGCTGGTCAGAGCATGGAACAGAAGCTCGGCCAGGGAAGAAAGCTCTGCTCACCTGGCTCTGTGATGTGCATCTGCTACCAAGCTGGCAAATAATCAATCAATTTGTACTTGTCAGTGTGTTCATAGGAGTAAAAATTGGTTCTGAGGCTTATAGGGCTCCTAGTTTGGTTTTACCCAACGTGCATGAGAGTGAATCCTCAGGCCTGATAAGTTTGTTCTGGCTTCAAGAAGTTTTTTGCAAAACAGCTGTTAGTCATTCTACTGCATAGCTTTGTTCATCTCTTCCAGGGAATCCCCATCACTTCTCACAGGATGGCCTTCTTCTTCTCCTCCCTTTTTTCTCATCCTCCCATCAATTCCTCCTCCCTTTCTTTATCCTTCACCCTCCCCTCCTCCATATTCCTCCTCTCCTCTTCTTTGATCTCTTCCTCCTCCTCCATTTTTTAGTCATAGACAGTAGAATCCATTCTGGTAGAATTGCAAAATCATTGAATATGTCTTCTTCTAATCAGGAGACCATTCTTGGGGATGTGCAAAATGGTGAGGTTCATATGGTGTCTTTATGGCTAGATCTTCAGAGGAATGATACTTCTTCTTCCTTCCTGTGTTCTGGAGGTTTTGGGACGCCTCCTCCAGAGACAACCCAAGTCAGGTCCTTCCCTGAGTTCTGCTCTGTGGCCAGGTCAGGGGCCACAGGTTCTGGAGAAAGTCATAGCGGCTTCACTCTGGGCTTCTGTTTGCTTGACCTTCTTACATCTCTTGTCTTGAAATTATTTGAGCACTGTTTTGACATGTGGTGGAATCATGCAAATCTCTCCAAATCTGCAGGCAAATTGTGGCTCCTGGGTAGTTGGAAGATGCAGATGTTCTCACATGTAAGATTTGCTTTAAGAACCAATGTAGCACTTTTTTCTCTTTCATATTTTGAGAAGGGAGTTGATGGGTAAACTTTCTAATTCTGCTCACTTTAGTTTTAAAAACCAAGCCCACATTTTATGTTCTTAATATTATGATGGGAATATTCACGTAATCCACAACTTGACTTTAATGATAAAAAGTACATTATTTTCATTGCTAATGAGATGGCCATAGAGAAAATATTTTTGCTTAATACATCCAATTATTTCTCTGGTTGAATGGGAATTTTGCTGTTTTAAAAACCTTTTAAGACTAATAAGAGTCTGACTATTCCTCAGAGGCTCCCTTGCCTTCCACAACAACCTAGCATGAGCACCGCATGTGCTTTCTCATTAAATGGTTCTGGTTATAAATTTCCACAAAAGGGTTTATCCTTTTGTCTTTCTCCATCAGCATTTAATTTCTTAAGAATGAAAATATCAAACCCTACATATGATTACTGGGTTTTTAAAAAATGTTTTCCCTCAACCTAAATTATATTCTTAAGTCCTGGCCTTCATTAAGGGCCACACATGTGGTTTTGCCATGGAATTTGGACTGTGTACTTACTTTATTGTTTGAGGATTTTTTTGTGTGACATGAGGAGCTGTGATCAATGCAAAAGTGAATCATTTAACATATTGCTCTGCATTACAATCATTGTCAGTTGAGACTCCCTGAGGTGATGGGAACGAAGTGAGATGGAGACAGGTCTGCACACACTGTACATACACTTCACAGCGGAAGGGAGGAGAGGGAATGCTATAGTAGGGCTGTCAGATTTGCCAAATAGAAATGTAAGGACCCCAGTTACATTTGGAACTCAGATAGATAATGAAAATTACTAATGCAGCTCTCTCCTATGGGATATTTGGGGTGAACTTATAGAAACATTCATGCTTTATCTGAAATTCAAATTTAGTCAGATGCTCGGGATGTCAGCTTGAAACCCTATTTATGATGAAGAAAGTCTTCGAAAAAAAATAAGAGCTTAATAAATATACTTTTCATGTACAGGGTCTTGGCAGACAGTTCAGGAACATGACTCTTTAGTGGTGAGAATAAGGAGCAGGAATAAAACCAGAATACATAAGATACGGAGCTAAGGTCCGGGCTGATGGCAGGTTTGTCATTCCTAACTCCCTTCCTCAAGGTGGGAGGTTCTGGACTCTGTGGGATGTGCAGCACCTCTTGAAAAACCAGCCACTACCTCAGAGCAAAGCCTGTCCAAAGAATGGACATCGTCTTTGTTTTTGGAAAGACCCATAAAGCACTCCTAGGCACATTCCCACCCTGCTATGTTGTTTATCTACAAATAACAGGAGAGATCTGCTGTGCCAGGTGTCCCTGACTCAGTCAGGCTAGGTGGGGATCCATACCAACCCCCCCAGCAGCCACCAATCAGCATGAAACAGGGAAATACCTGGAATGCCAGATGACTCTCCCAGTAGTTTATGGTGGTTGATAACATACTGGGAAACCATGAAGTTCAGCATATATGTCCCTCATGGTTTAAACCAATCAGTTCAAACAAATCCCCCTCTTGTACTAACCAATCACCCCTACCCAACTTGTTCCTGCCAGTGAATATGCTAGTCATGTTTTAGAGTTGTTTTATGATTTTCCCGTGGTGTGTGATGGTTTGCTAAAAGATTCTATGATGTATGTGAAGTCCCTGCCTTCCCTGAAGAGTGTATAAATCTGCTGCAAACCCTGGCCTCAGGGCCTCTCAGCATCACCAGTTGCTGGTGTGTGTGCATGAAGGATCGAGCTAGCTCACAATAAACACCTCTTTGCTGCTTACATTGATCTTGGGGGTCCCAAATTCAAGCATAACACTCCTGTGCTGTGAGGCATGTGGGTGGCCAGTGAAGGCAGTGGCTGGGACTGTTCCTGCAGATTCTTGAGAGACCTTGGAGATGGGAGCTAGGCTGTGCCTGGATTCCTGAGCCAAGAACCTCAAAATAAGTATTTGTTGTTTGACATCACAGGGTTTCAGTAACTCTGCTGGGTAGAAATAGATGGGGATGTTATACTCAAATTTGAGACCCCCAAATGACCACCAGAGACCAAGATCGATGTAAACACTAAAGAGGTGTTTATTGCGAGCTACCTAGGTCCTCTGCATGCACATACAGCAACTGGTGACACTGAGAGACCCTGAGCCCAGGGTTTGCAGCAGTTTTATACATTCTTTGGAGAAGGCAGAGACTTCACATACATCATAGCATCTCTTAGCAAATCATCACATACCGTGGGAAAATCAAATAACAACTCTAAAACTTGATTAGCACATTCACTGGCAGGAACAATTTGGGTAAGTGTGATTGGTAAGTATAAAAGGGGTATTCATTTGAACTGATTGGTTTAAGCCAAGAGGGGTGTACATGCTGAACTACCTGGTTTCCCAACATATTATCAACCACCATAAATACTGGGAGGGTCATCTTTAATCCTAGGTATTTCCCTGTCTCTTGATGATTGGTGGCTGCTAGGGGGATGCTATGGATCCCCACCTAGCCTGACTGAGTCAGAGACAACTGGTGCAGCAGATCTCTTCTGTAATTTGTAGATAAACAACTTAGCAGGGTGGGTATGTGCCTAGGAGTACTTTGTGGGTTTTTCCACGGACAAAGGTGATGTCCCTTCCTTGGACAGGCTTTGCTCTGAGGTAGAGGCTGGTTTTTCAGAGACACACAGAGACTCTTAGCAGCCCTACATTCTGGGAAAGTAGGACCTGTGAATCTTCACCAAAGTCAGCACAAAGGACTTTTTGGATGATGTGGGACTCAAACAGTTTTAATTTCTACAAGATGGTGTATCTCCTTGTTCTACCTAGGGTCTGGTGACCAGCTAAAACATGCAAGAGGACATTCTTAAAATCCCCCAGTCTTGCTTTAATATACCTGTTGTGGGAGATGTTATGAGGAGAACTCAGCACTGGGTATCACACAAAAGAGCCACAGCAGCTTATGATCACCTCTCCTTAAGCCAGAGAGGTAGACAGGATGCTGACAGGCCACACAGGCTATTCCCAGCTGCAGGAGACTCATTATGAAGATGATTCACAGGAGAGAATTCAGACCCTCCAGCAGGGGCCCTGAGAGGCAGCTTTCTAGTGTAAAGAGGGCCAGGTGACCCTGTTCCCACTGGAAGATACAGCGAGTTTGCTGGAATCTTTATGCAGCTGCTGCCAGAGGGTAACAGGAGCTGGTTTGTGCTAGGAAGGTGCCTGACCAGGAGACTGTCTGTCCATGGACAGGTTGGGAGAGGGACTTAGGTTTAAGTAATTTGAGTCTTTTTCAATTTCCCCAGATGTCAAGGTCACATATAATATAGGGCCTTAATTTTATGGCCTATATTTTGTTCAGTGAATAAAAAGTAATTTTCATGAGGAAACTAGGGTAATAGTAGAGGAAAAAACTGAAAAGGTACATAGAAAATGAGTCACATTGGAATGACCACCTCATTTGGTGGCTTTTGTGTTATTCCTTTTTCTCTCTCCCTGGTGAGCATTATTTGCATAACAAGTCTCCAATCAACCATCATTCTTGAACGTCTATCTGCCTTTCTCCCCACTCTCGTTGATTATTCACACTGGAATTCCTTGTGTACAGGTAAACATTCCTTCATCTCAATTTAGTTCAAAGCATGAAAATTACAGATGTGTAATTAATAGTTGTTTTTCACAGGACGGTATGCAAGCCAGTGTGATTGGGTCAGTTGTTACCAGGAGCTGAAGTTCTTTTCCATTTTATAAGCAAGTGTAAAGAAACCCAGTGAAAGCCTGCATATCCAGATGGAGGCTTCACTTTCCATTCTTCTAGCACATTCTGATTGACTGTTCTCTGCTGCCAACAAGGATCTGAAGACCAAGGGAGAAGCATAGAAGCAACACTGCCTCCCCTGCTGGGATTCCTCTGAAACTCCATCCAGAAAACATAGTCAGCAATCCCTTGGTATTTGTGGAGGATGGGGCCTGGGCAGGAAGGACCCTGGGGATAGTCAGCTGACCTTCAGTGTCTATGGAGGACAGGGTCCAGGAAGGACCCCTGGGGAGTGCCCACCCATGGCTGTTCAAGCCCCTTAGGTAACTGCATTTGCATAACCTAAATGTCATCCTGTACTTAACTGATGGCTAGCTTGCTTCTCAACCCAAGGCAGTGGGGATGCTGTGTAAATGCCTGCTATGCAGTATTGCTTGGGGGAGAATGGTGAAAAAAATGAACACAAGTTTGTTTGTTGTTTTTCAGAATACTTTTGATCTATGGTGGACATCATACAGATGCACATAAAACATACAGATAAGGAGAGTCAACTGTTTATGATTTTTGTCTCATAGCCTTGTAATAAAGAAGAAAGACCAGAGTGCTGTGGTTTAGACGAGAGGTGACCCCCCAAGCTTGAACAGCCATGGCTTGTACAGCCCTGGATGGACACACTCCGGGGGGCCTTCCCTGGACCCTGTCTTCCATAGACACTGAAGCTCAGCTTACTGTCCCCAGGGTTGTACAGGTCTGTCCTCAATTTACACCATAATACAGGAAAGCTTAGCAGTGACAATTTTGGGTTATGAACCTGATCAGTGCATTAATCCCCTGATTGGGATTAACTGGGTGGTCACTGGAGGCAGACAGGGTGGGGCTAGAGAAGGCAGGTCCCTGGGGACATGCCGTTGGGGTTTATATATTTTCTTCCTTGTGCCATATCCCCAGCTGCTTCCCTCTGTCACACTCTTGTACCATGGTCTCTGCCTGACCTCAGGCCCAGAGCAATGGAGTCTAAGGTCTGAGACCTCTGAACCGTGAGGCCCCAAGCATACTTTTCTTCTCTAATTGTTCTTGTCAGGTTCTGGAGTCACAGCAGTGAAGAAGCTGACTACAACAATCTGCTGGCTTTTTCCTCCCTGCACCAGGACGACCTTCCTGTGCATTGCATTCTAGCCCATGACAAACAAAACACAGAAAGATTCCAGTTCACTCACTTTTGAAAAGTGTCCATAACCCTCACAAGGTGAGCCCACTATGTCACTCTAAGCTATGTTTATCTCTGTTTTTTTTCTCTATCTCTCCTGTGCCCATTTCATGCCAGGGGTGGTTTGGGTAAAATGCCTTCTGTGCCAGGTTCTCATTCACCATAGCTTCTCAGGCTCCTGTGGGGGTTTGTGTCCTCTGCATTTCCTCATGTGAGAGCACAAGGCATGGTCGCTGTGGTGAGGCTGCCTCAGACACCTCCTGTCCTTTGCATTAACTCCCTTGACATTGGTTGGTTTTTTTGTTTTCTGTGATGGGAAGTTCATTGTCTGCCCTCCCCACTGCAGACCCACCCACTATCCCCATCTTCCCTCCTTCAGCTCCAATCTCCTCCCCTAATCAACTGTCACTGGCTCCACATGCCCTGCCAGGGTGGCCCATCTGAAGGCAGGAGGAACTGGAATGTAGATATTTTTTCCTTGAAATCCAAGAGCCATCAGACCTAGACAGAGCCCCATTTTACATATTATTACTTGTATACCTTCTTTCTGAGAGCGTCCTTAGTTTTCACTCTATATCCCCAAACTTATTCAAATTAACTTATTCAAATTAACTTTAGAAAAGACTGTGAATATGGCTGAGGTGTTTGGAACACCTTTTCTCAATTATCAAAAACAATAATAATAATAATAATAATAATAATAATAATAATAATAATGAAAGACAAATATAATTGTAAGCTTCCAAAGTTAAATAATGCCTTTATAAAAGGGAAATAGTAAAATGTAATTTATATTTACTGTATGATGCCATTAAAGGGAAAAAACTGAAGTAACAATTAGGAAAAATTGACTGTCTCACATATAACAAAATGTATGTCTTACATATGAAAAAAGAGAGAAGAAAGATTAGGCAAGAGTACCCCAAGTTTAAACTAATCTTGGAAACTCATCCACACCATAAGCAAATTAGAGACCCTGTCTCAAACTTAAAAACAATTAAATAAGAATTCAGGTGTGATTGTGAATTCTCTCTATCAATTTGAATATGTCTTGTATCTGAGATATCTGTTCCAATTATATTTAAAATGTTTTAATGAAAGTGAGATTAATGTTTTACATAAGATTAACATTGAAATCTGTAGATTTTAAAGCATATTACCCACCGTAGTTGTGGGGCTCATTCTATCAGTTGAAGGACTTTATGAAAAGCCAATTTTATTTCTTTGGAAAACTCTGGCTAATTGACACAGATAACTTTCATATATAAAAAGAACATTTGGGGCTTGGTTCATGTTCAGGGTTGGAGCATTTGTCTAGCATGTTTGAGGCATTGGGATTGATTCTCAGCATCAAATATAAATACATTTTTTTAAAAAAAAATCCATCAAACATTATAAAAATAAAAATTTAAAAAGGAAACATTTGTAGTTTTAGTTGACTTAGTTTTTTCTTTTTTTCATGTAAAAAGAAATAAAAAGATTTATTCTTTCATAATGGATTGTATTTCCTCCCAGAAGCTTCTCCACACTTAACTTGGCTCTGCTACTTAAGTTTACCTTCGTCAGTACATGAAGGATTTTGATTATTATTGTTATTGTTATTAAAACAAAAAGTCAACTATCCTGTGAGAAAAAAAATTCACGACTTCCACAGATGGAAATCATATTTCATTGCTTCTTTTTCAAGTGGTTATGATTTTAAAGGTCATCCTCTCACCTCCTACTTATTTGCCAGGCTTCCGTAGGGTAAAGACCTTAAGCAATGGCAGCAAGTTTGAAAGTGAGTCATGGAATTGTAATTTTTTCTTCTCAGTGCTAAGAGCTCTGCACTTGCCCATTTTTTTAGTAAATGACAATTTCTGAAAACACATCTGGCCAAATTCATTTTTATTATTTGTGAAAAGAAACATACCCCAATTCTGTAGTAAGAAAAAGACATTTATGGAATTAGTTTCTAAATTACTTTCTAAAGTAAATGTATACCCGGTGGTCTGCACAGGCCACACAAACACACACACACACACACACACACACACACACACACATACACACACACACACATACACACATACACACACACACATACACACACAACACAATGCATATTAATGAATAGATTTAATATATCTGCTTTTCTGTTTCTGTGTGTATATATGTATATATATATATATTCAGTATAAATATTTATTATATTACATATATAAATATTCTATATATTAAATATATCCATATGTATGTTAATCATATTTATTATCAATTTGTCTTACCATAAAGTAGAAATATTCTAAGTAGTTTTCATTAATAAAATTCATTAATGCTATTTTCTGTCAATTGTGGTTGTACCAGCCTGTAATCCCAGGAGGCTAAGGCAGGAGAATGGAGAGTTCAAAACTAGTGAGGCATTTAGCACCTCAGTTACACCCTGTCTGTAAATAAAACCTGAAATAGGACTGGGGATATGATTTAGTGGTTTAATGCTCCTAAATTCAATATCAAGTACCCTCCCACAAATTGAACTTTTATATCTGTAAAATATAGTAATATGCAATCATATCTGAAAATGAGGTGATATCTTTAGGGTACTTATTATTTTAGAAATAAAATATCTTTAAATTACTTAGTTGATAACATGTCTTAATTTAATTACTTTTTAATATTTCTAACATCTGATAAGTTGCAAAAGAAAGCAGCCGGCCACACTGACATTCTACCTGGATACAGGAAAATTACTTATAATTAGATTTTTTTTATTGCTCATGCATAAATTCTCTAACATTTGAATCTCAAATTAATCTGAAAAGTGTTAGTGGATTGCACATAGGGAATCAGGTTCCACCAAACTCTCAATATATTTGGTGGCATTAAGATTATATCAAGGAAATTTACAAAATTTTTACTTAGAGGGCCAAATCATGTAGGATTTAGACTTTGTGAACCAGAAGTTATCTGTGGTCATAGGCTAAAATCTGCAATATATAATAACTGAATGCCTGATGGCATTTATTAAAACTATATTTTCATTTGATGGGGTGAAACTCAGTGGTAGTGTTCATGTCTAGCATTTATGAAGCCTGGGGTCAATAAAAACATTTCATTTGCCAAAACAGGCTAGGTGCTAGATTTGCCCTATATGCCCTAATTTATTTTTCTTTGTCTTAAACCCATTATGCTTCTAGTGCACTAAATCTTTAGTGGGGCTCTGCATGCAAGTCATTTTTATTTCGATAAACAATATATTTTATTATGCACTACACCACTTTTCTACAAGGACATTCTATAAATTTCTGTTTATAAAAACAACATCATTTTCTGAATTTACCTTCATTTATTTTGTTACTGGTATTGAATTCACATGTTAAATATAAATAATTAGTTTACATATATTTAGTATGATAAAATATCCTAGAATTAAAGAATTTTTATGCATCTTGAAGTAACTTCCCTTAAAAGTTATTCTTTTTGTTATTTTTAGTATGAGAAAACTGGTAATCAAGAAGAAATAATAAAGGAGCATTTTTTAAAATATTAGATTAAAATTTTATATATTTATTACTTTATTTTTAGGTTCTTTTGCTGCTATGTATACAATTATATAATTGTAAAGATTTTCACAAATATAAACATTATTAAAAATTTAAAAATTAATTTAAAAAAAATAAAATCATATCATCCTACATTTTATCACTTAGATATGGCATCCTTCAAAAAAATTCTCTTTTCTTACTGACTTAACATCACTTTTTTGGTGATATTGTGGATCTAAGAGAGAGCATGCTTTATTATTAAGGCCCTACATTTAGTTCTGAAGCTCACTCATGGTTTTCTCTTCCTGAACACCTCTAGAATTTTTTCCCAAAAGTTACCAGTAACATTCACATAAGCAAATCTAGACATAATTTTATGCAATAAATTATACAATTGCTCATTGAGCAATGAAACATTTCCACTTCTAAAATCAATAATTCCTAACCTACTAAAGGGAATGTATACTCCACACAAAGAATAATGCAAAATTACTTCTCTTTTCCACAACCACAAATTATTATATATACAGCCCCCAAACCCATCCAAGTAGTTGTGGTAAAACAAAAACCAGAGATGCATATCAAAACAAAAAACAGTCTCACTGAATGAGAAAGGAAAGATTTTGCCTTTCCTGCAGATGATATTTTCTTTCAAGTTGACACATTTTGGTATGATAAGAAGAAACTGCCCAATTCCCAGTTATAACCTTTTAGGGTCAGAAAAACAAAAGGGTAAGGTAGCTCCAACATTCTGGCTTTTACTTTAAATAATTAGGCACAGTGAAAAAGAGAACAAACCTTTAAACACCAGAGAGCCTAGAGTACAGACACCAGGTGAAGGAAGAAGTTATGCATTGCTTAATCTGCTTAAAAAATCTGCAAAACACACACACACACACACACACACACACACACACACACACACACACACCTCTTCATGGAAAGTTAAATGTCTAGAGAGAATGAATCCCTAGAAAAGATGCAGAAGCCATTAAATACTTATCTGGGTTCACTGGTGAAGTTTTTCCCCTGTATAAAGCCACTCAGGAGAAAGAAGATTTAAACTAAAAATTTCAGCCACAGAAAAATTAGTCTAAGAAGACTTCAAGAAAAGAAAGAAGGAAAAGCCATGCTATATTGTAGAAACTGAAGAGTCTTTAAAAATAAAAATAAGTTTTTCTTAACAAAAACTTAGTGTTTTTGTTAAGAAATAAAAAAATGACAAAATCACTGAAGTTTAAAAGTATTATGAATCACATTGGTTACACATCCACGTTTTTACATACTGCCATACTAGTGTCTGTTGTATTCTCTTGCCTTTCCTATCCTCTACTATACCCCCTCCCCTCCCCTGCCCTCAAATCACTGATGTGATTCTGCAATATGTATATCAGGTAAAAATGGGAGTTCATAACCCACTTGAATCAAATATATGAAATTTGATATCTCAAAAGCTATGTAATGTTTTGAATTACTAATAATCAAAATTAAAAAAATAAAAGTATTATGAAGTACTAATAACAATAAAAACTAAATGACTTAATAAATATAATTTTCAGGGATAAATCTATCAAACAAATAATTTTAAATAAAAGTGATTATTAAATTTATGGTTCTCAGTCACCCACACCTCTAGTACTGGTTTAGAACTCAGGAGTACTTCACCTCTAAGCTGTACACACTGTTCTTTTTAAATGAAATTTTTAATTTTGAAAAACTAAATTTCCCAGGCTGGCTTTAAATTAGAATTTTCTTTCTTCAATTAACCTCCAATGTTCTGGAGTTATGGCATGAGACACTCTGTGCAGCTTTTCAATCTTAAATAGACCCAGAAATAAATAAGACAAATAAAAATTTAATATTAGTAATGAGAAAGAATAATTACCGTAGTCAGGTAAAGATATATAAACAAACAAAAATCCAGGATAATTCATATGTGCATTTTGCCCCATAGATTTGACTTGTGAGGCTCAATCAGAAGGATCACAAATTCAGGACAAGTTGCAGCAATTCAGCAAGACCCTAAGTGACCTAATGAGAGTCTGTGTCAAACTAAAATATTGGAAACATAGGGATAGAGTTTGATAGAAAAGTGTCACATGGTCCAATCTCCTATAACAATATATAAATTAATAAAAAAATCACAAGAGATTACAGAAAGTGATTAATGGCATTTTGTTTCATAACAAAGAAGGATTATTTTGTAAAATATCAAAATTGGGATCTAAGTCAGTAATTTAATATATTTAGTGCTTAATTAAGAATATGAATTTATTTACCAAAATTAATTTTTGTCTTAAATAATAAAAATCATTAGGCAATACAGACCTTTTTATAAGGAAATAAACTTGGAACATTTTAGTAGGTTTTTATAATTTCAAAATAAAATATGGACAAAATTTTAGCTCATATTAGTATAATCAAATTAGGACAATAGCCTGAATTATCCTTGAATTAATCAGTTAAAATTTGTATTGTCAGTCCAGTACACATAAATCTCTTTTTTAATTGTTCTAGCTTTTTACATCATCTGTTTAGATAGTAATATAATAATTTTTTTAGAAAAATACTTTTATCATTAAAAAATAAATGATTTTTTTAGGATCAAATGTGTGCTTTTTTTGGTTGAAGCATCTTTTTTTCAGAAATTTTTCTGGTTATACTTTGGAACAATTTTTTGCAAACCTTAGAATTTATAAACAAATGTTGTACTTTGATAAGAAATATCAATAAAAATATTGTTAAAATCCTTAGCTATTTTGTAGACAGAATTATATTTGTTTATCATCTTATAAGTTTGTATAATAACTTGAGAATTAGAAACTACCTGAAGATTGTATTTTCTCTTAAAAGCAAATTTATAGTAAATATATTTATATCAAATATCTGTAACTAAAAGGCAGATTATCTGATAAATGTACATATAAAACATAAATTAGGAGTTTTCTGTTGAAGAAAATCAATTAGACAAATATATATTAATTAAACAATTAAGCATATGTGTTAATTATTTTAGATTACCAAATATAGGTTATCTGAATACCTAGGAAAACATATATTAAGAATAAGGAAATAACTTAAATTGTATGGACTTTATGTAACCACGTGGTTTTTAAATACTTGGATCCATTTAAATTTAATTTTAATTAGGAATGCACTCTTACATGTGATGAAACTTGATGTAACTGAAATAAGATCCTTATGCATACATGTCTAGTTTTTGTAATTATATAGTCAGAAATGAGAATAAGGATTTTTTTGTTCATCACAGGAACATTGTTGGCTTTTGTTCCTGTGGTGAGCAAATGCATCCCCATAACCTCTAGAATTAAAAGTAAAATACAAAGATGCATGTTTGATATCTCTCATTAATAGAACATTATTTAGTAACACAACTCTAGAGAAAAATCAGGATATTCATCTGAAAAACTAATTTAAATTTAAGGCTACAATGTGGAAACCTGTGGAATTAAATTTTGTCTGAAGAAGATTTTTTTGTTAGCATTTGCTGGTCAACATTTTAAAAATTCAAGCTCTGAGTAGCTCCAGTAAAAATCTGAAACAGAATGTACATGTTAGTGGCTGAAAGGCATGACAAGAAGTCCTGTCTGAGTGACTGTGGAAGAACCAATGGAAAGCCTGCAAAAATGCAGAAGGCGGGACCAGGAAGCCCACCCCTCCATACAGGCATCTTGTGGTTACCATGGTGACGCAAACAACATAGAGTCCGCTGCCCATTGTTGGGACAAAATTTCCCTGATAATTTTCCTAGCTGATTGCATTTCATTTGATTTTGTCTGCATTTCCCCTTGCCTGGCCAAGATCCTACAGCAGCTTGCTTTGTCTCTGTGACCTGTGGTGGCAGTTTGTGTACTCCCACACCCTGCACTTCTTTTTGTGACACAAGGGTGCTCCAAAATTTTTTTAGTGGCAGATGCCAGAATTACGATCAGATATTATGTTAGTCTGTGTTTGGAATTCAGGTCAAGTCATTTAAGGGTTAAAAACACTGCTGGCCACAGAGGCTAGGACCTTATAGCACAGTGAGAAGCAGCGACTAAAGTCTTTTGTCCCCAGTGGCTGAGATACAGCCATTCTAATTTATAGTTCAATCATGTAGCTAAGAGGTCAGTACATATTTTCTGAGTATTCACAAAAACAATAGAAAATTGAAATTTGCTTCCCTCCAGGTAAACATCACATCATTTTCTCTTCCTTTTTCTCACTCTCCTCGCACAAACTTGTAGAAAGATAATAAAGGCCAAAAAAACCTTTTGCCCCCTTTCTTTAGGTGTACATGGACACAACACAATGCCTTTATTTTGATGTGTTTTTTTTTTATTTATTGTTCAAAACATTACAAAGCTCATGATATATCATCTTTCATACATTTTACTCGATTGGGTTATGAATTCCCATTTTTCCCCAAATACAAATTCCAGAATCACATTGGTTAAACACTCACATTTTTACATAATGGCATATTAGTGACTGTTGTGTTCTGCAACCATTCCTATCCCCTATTATCCCCCCTCCCCTCCCCTTCCCTCCCATCTTCCCTGTCTACCTCCTCTGCTGTTGTTTAATTCTCTCCCTTTTTTTCTCCTCCTTTCCCCTCACAACCTCTTATAATTTTGTGTAACATTGAAGGTCTCCTACTTTTTCCATATGCTTTCCCTTCTCTCTCCCTTTCTCTCCCCCCTCTCATCTTTGTTTAATGTTAGTCTTTTCCTCATGCTAATCCTTCTTGTTCTGTTCTTAGTTGCTCTCTTTATATCAAAAAAGACATTTGGCATTTGTTTTTTAAGGATTGGCTAGCTTCACTTAGCATAATCTGCTTTAATGCCATCCATTTCCCTGCAAATTCTATGATTTTGTCATTTTTAGTGCTGCATAATATTCCATTGTGTATAGATGCCACATTTTTTTTTTATCCATTCGTCTATTGAAGGGCATCTAGGTTGGTTCCACAGTCTAGCTATTGTGAATTGTGCCGCTATAATCATTGATGTGGCAGTATCCCTATAGTACACTCTTTTAAGATCCTCAGGGAATAGTCCGAGAAGGGCGATAGCTGGGTCAAATGGTGGATCCATTCCCAGCTTTCCCAGGAATCTCAATACTTCTTTCCAAATTGGCCTCGCCAATTTGCAGTCCCAACAGCAGTGTACAAGTTTACTCTTTTCCCCACATCCACGCCAACACTTATTGTTGTTTGACTTCATAATGGCTGCCAATCTCACTGGAGTGAGATGGTATCTTAGGGTGGTTTTGATTCGCATTTCTCTGACTGCTAGAGATGGTGAGCATTTTTTCATGTACTTGTTGATTGATTGTATGTCCTCCTCTGAGAAGTGTCTGTTCAGGCCCTTGGCCCATTTGGTGATTGGGTTATTTGTTATCTTATTGTTTAATTTTTTGAGGACTGAACCCAGGTCCCACAAGCGCTAGGCAAGCATTCTATCACTGAGCCACAATCCCAGCCCTCCCAAATATTTTTTATAAAGATTTACAAATTTTTTTTTTAATTCACAAAAGCACTCTTTCCATGAAAAGGACTCAACTCAACAACATAGCCCATTAGCCATTTAAATATCTATGTTTATTTAGAGTCTCTAGAATTATACCCAAATATTAAAAATTTAAATGTCACAAATTTTCTTTCTATCTAGTTTACTTACTTTCTACAATCCAGCCCACGATACTCTGCAATCCTAAGCTTGCTTAATTTCCGGAGAGAAATACTGAATTCACTAAACTTTCTTTAATATTTAAATTGGAGTTCCCGTGCGAGCCAACATTTGTTCCTTTTGTTCAGGGTGGCTTAAAGAGTCAGCAGAATAAAATAGACACTAGTATTTCTTTATGTATACATGTGTCTTTATAACCAATGTGATTCTGCAACCTGTACACTCAGAAAAATGAGAAATCATACCCCATTTGATTCAAATGTATGATATGTAAAGATCATTGTATTGTCATGTCTAATTAAAAAAAAATTAAAAAAGAGTCAGACCTTTCTGCCCACCCAGGGATGCCAATTGCCGGGTTTCTTTTCTCGTGGCTAAAGGGCTCAGGGATCACTATAGTTAAATTGGGCTAATTGGGATTTGCAAAATAACCACAAAAGAGACACAAATATTTTTTTGTTTGGGGTCCCTGTGATGACTCTTCTGATCTTAAGGTTATGCAGGAAGAGAGAGAACAAGAGAATGAGAGCATGTGCTGACCCCTTTTATTGATGAAAAGATATTCAAATGAGGCAAAGGGTCAGATTTCAGGGGGCTGAGACTATCTTCATGATGTTCAGTGTAAGCAGGTTGATTGACACCTGGGTATGCCACATCCAAGGGCACAGTAAGAGAAAGGGACACACACAAGGCATTTCCATAAAAGATTCTATCCTAAAAAGGGCAAGGGGTCATATTTAAAAGGAACAGGTGAGCATAGCTTCACCCATGGGGCTGTAAAAAGACACACTCCAACCCTCCAACCCTCCAACCCAAGAAAGGTGGGGAAAGCTCTACCACATTTCTATGACTGAGCGCCTAATCACCCAGCCTGGGAGTGTGACCCAGTCATGTACAAGATTGATCTCCCACACTTATACAATGTTTGTGGGAATATAAAATATTTAACCAGTATGGGGAACACTATACCTATATGTGCAGAAGAATACAAACTCCTCTGTAAGAATTTTTGGAATAGAAAATCAACATACAGATAAGATACTTTTGTAAACATGTTTATTGTGGTACTATTCACAATAAGATATGAAATCAACATATATGTCTGTCAAAAGATGAATGTGGAAAAAATTGTGACATACACACACAATGGACTTATAGTTTTTCATAAGAAAGAAAGAAACATATCATTTGCAGGACAATGAATAGAATTGGATTTTACATGTCACATAAATTAGTCATCTAGGGAAAAATATGTATTATCCAATCTTGTATAAAGTAAAACAAGGGTAATGAGGAATAGAAAGAAAAGACAGATTATTTGTAAAACATAATGGGATTTGAGAGAGGAAGAGAAAAAGAGGACATAAGAAGATGTGGATTAAATCAATTCAAGTATGCAAATAGAATAGTCAAACCCATTAATTCTAGAATTGATGTAATACAAGCACTAATCTAGAAATATAAATAAAATGCAAGTTCATTAACTTAAAAAACTGATGTGCAAAGTCTAAAACTAAAATCAGTAGAAAAACCATACTGGAATATTTTAAAAGCAATGATATTGATAATAATTTTTGGAAAAGGACATAAATTAGTCAGTTGCACATTCTACCATAAAATACCTGAAGAAACCAATTTATATAAAAACCTGATATACCTCAGTTTTTGGTGTTGAAGGCACATTGTTTTTCTTTCTCAGTTCTGAATAGGGCCCTGAATTGTGGCACACCCTTGCAGGACCATGTGTGCAAGAAAATGGTTACACCTCAAACAGGAAACCAAATACAGAGCATTTGGGGTTACACTATCTAATGGGCATGCCCACTGACATAAGGATACACCCCTGAAAACTTTTCAGGGTTCCACAACATTCCAGTGGCACCACTGGGAAACCAGATTTTTAATATGTAGGCATTTGGGGGACATTTAAAATCTGGTCCTTAATATGATACCAAAACTATGAGCAACAGTACAGAAATAGACAACCAGAACAATGTCATAACTCAAATATCCTGCTTGGAAAAGAATACAACAGTAAAAAAGCAAGAGAGTTGGAGAGTAGATTCTCAAAGAAGATATATGACATGGATTAATATATAAAGTACATGATAGGCAGTTCCAATTCAAGAATAAATAATAAATAAAAACCCAGTTGAAAATGAACAAAAAATGAGAATATGTATATTTTCCTCAAAAAGCATAGAAATGAAAACAATATATATAAAAAGATGTTCAGTGTGAAGGATCATCATGGAAATTACTGGATATCATTGTATAATGTGTGGTCCAGGCTTTGGGGAAGTTTCTAAACTGTTTTAGTGGACTTTCAGTGTTGGACAGGCAGTTATTTACATTTTTATGTCATATATATTTGTTGAGATCACAGATTTTATTAAAATATTGTTAACATGATAAAAAAATTGCAATCAACAATATAAAGTTAAGGGTACATCTTCAGGTAATTGATCGGATTGTGATGGTTGCACTATTTTTAATATTAACTAACTAACTAAATAAATAAATAATCTTTTTGATTGTCTGAATATTTGGATGTGGAAATTTCAACCCTAAAAATCATTTTTAAAATATTTAATATAACAGAATCAGAATTTCTTCTTCTGTTGGAAATAAAAATATGTTTGTAAAAGAACATATAAATATACAACTATTCATAAATTTTTAAATAATTTAATTGACACATGTACATCTTTTTCTTAATTTTTTTCAGTTATTGATAAATGAAATAACTATTTATTTTATGTGGTGCTGAGGATCACACCTAGTGCCTCACACATGCAAGGCAAGTGCTCCACCACTACAACTACCCCAGTCTGACACATGTACATCTTTGTAGCACAATATTAATAATTTGATACATACATTGTTAAAAATGGTATAATTAGCATTTTGCCTTCTTAAATACTTATCATTTCTAATTACTTTCTTCTAGTTAATTTGAATCATATCATAAAGTATAGTAGATATACAGTAGAACACCTGAACTCATTACTTTTACAAATGTTTGTCAAGTTTTAAATTTGCCTACAAGTGAAGTTTTCAAATTTTCAGCATGTTTGCTGGCCAATTGTCCATGAAGTGACCAATTGAGGAGTGGGCCATGGAACAACCACAGGGAGTGCCACAAGTGACCTCATGCCCAGGGCTGTGCTTACAGGGTAAGTGGTTTGCCACTCACACACCTAGCACGGTGAAGTGGTTTGCCACTCAGATGACCTTAATGTATGCAGTACTTCATGCACTTGTCCCCAAAATTTCCCTCTGTGACTATGCTGCAAAGACTTAAGCCAACCTGTATGTCTTTCATTCATTGGCCTTTACATAGTTACATAATCATATCACAACACATAAAAATATTATCACTATTATAAAGAGTAAGGCCAGGGTAATATTATTAAAAGGGCTAGTTAATTTGGCTATCAGGTTTCCCCAATGTTAAGTTAATTCCTGGAAAAAGGAAGAGGTGTTCAAGATAGACACATTCATCTCATTGATTTTGACAATTGACAGTAAGGTTATGCATAGTCATAATACAGTTAGCATCCCAAGTACCCTTAATAAACTGAGATAAATCAGAAAAGTGAAAGCTTACATTTGCAGATACAGCATATTGGGTGACACAAATACTATAGAATTCAGGATCACAAGTGAGCCTTGCAACATAAAAAGAATATCTAGTTGTTCTTGGTGGATGTCTACTTTTTTTTGAATGACTAAAATAGCAGCTCAGGACAGTTTATTTAAGGGTTTCTTCCATGGCAGAATTTTTTGTTGTTGTTGTTGTTACAGTCCGAGCAGTCTGGATACTCTGAGTGAGTGAAGCAGCAACAGTTGCTGTGGTGGTGATAATGGCCACAAATTATTCCAGAGATGATGAGGCTAATTGCATGCCCTGTCTGGTGTAAGATCTCATTCAGGAAATTCTTCATCTCCATGTCCCATGGACTCCTCAACTCTCTGGATAGGTGTACAGGAAGCCAGATTTGCTAGGGATACTCTGAGAATAAAATATAAGTTTTGCTTTCATAGTAGGGGTTAGAAAATTTGTGAGTTAGCAGGATATTTTGATTGCACAAGTTATCTCTATATTAGTAATATTTATACCATCAATATCATTCATTATTAGTATGGCAAAGGGTGGCATAACACAAACTTTGTGGGTATGAGAATAATTTGGCACAAAATCAAATTTATGGTAAGGATATAATCTGCTTCCCATTTGGTGAATGCAGCAGCTAGAAATATTGGCATGATATCCATCATTCCAAACGGTTTTTCTGTATACCAGTTGATAAAGTCTTGTCCTGCATAGCAGTTACTGCAGGATCTCATATGGTTTTTGGGCAAGTCAGTTACATTCCAGGTTGCTGCACCTGCCCAGGTGCTTACATATTGTTCTTCCCCAGAAAAATTCCTCTTATCAAAGAGATAAGATATGACACTGAAACATCAATTCCATGGAATGCTATCATTATCTGAGGGGGGTTTCCCAATAAGGATTGTTGGACATGTTGGTATAAAGAATTTCTTGCATTTACCATGGGGAAGCCTATTGCTATAGGTAGCATTAACTATAAATCTAAGGTCAGTGAGAGATACCACAACATATGACTTATTGTAGTTATCTATAATAGTTTCATTGGCAAGAGAAAAACTGAGGGAACTTCCTGGATTATAGGTCTTGTAATCTACTACAGAAAAAAAAAAAAAAAACGGGCAGAGTGGGTATGGAAATGCTGGTATGCTAGGATACAGTTAATTTCTGGATAGATAAGTCAGGATTAATAAGGTTGGTATTATTTGAAAAGAACTTAGGTAAAGTTTCTTCCAAATTAGCAATAGCCAGAGGGGTGGTCTAGTTACCAAGGCCCAATTTACTTGGGCCATAGTACTGTTGATATTTAGAGGTGTGCATTAAAGCAGAAAAAACAAAGATTAGGACCATGACCCTGGCTTTCTCCATATTATTTGCCTGTTGTATTAGCTTCTTTACATTACTCCCTGAGATCTTGTGATAGAGTTTCCTCTGGTGTCCTTGTGTCCTTTTACATTTTTGCTGTCTTTTGCCTTGGAGGTTACAGCAGACCAGCATGGCTGGTAGGAATCCAGGGTTAGACATGGTGAGCTGTAATTTTGTTTCCTGGGAAGATATAAGCAAAACCTTGACCCAACACCAGAAGTAGTGAAGGCTTTGGTTAAGTGGTCTTTATTGCACTAAGTGTAAGTTTGATGGCGCCATTAATGTGGCCCAATGCTTAAAGCAGGTATACAATCATCACCTTTAAGCATTGTTAAAAAAATTAAAGAGAATAATATTAAGAATATCATAAGGAGATCATGGGAGGCACTTTCTATTCCCTTTTGTTTTAAAATGGTTGCTTTTAACCGCTTTTGGTATGTTTCCATTTTCCCTTACCCCTGGGGGTTGAAAGGAATACCAATGATATGTTTGATGTCTCACTTGAAACAGAATTCTTTAAAGGATATACTGGTATTTGTTAAGCCATTGTCTTTTTTTAAATTTGATATGATACTCCCATAGTTCTAAAACAGTTCAAAAGGTAATAAAAGACAAGTTTGGATTTTTCTCCTGGGGCCTTCATTGCCAGGGGGAGCCTCAAGTAGGTGTCTATGCATACATGAGCATATTTTAAATGCTCAAAGGATGGCACATGAGTAATATCCATTTGCCATAGGGCCTTGAAATTTAGACCTTGAGGATTAACAACTTGCGGTTTTAAAGGTCCTATAGACAAGAAGAAGGGGATTTAGCATGTTGTCTAGTAAATAGGTTGCAATTTTTCTTTGTCAATTGAGGAAGCAGTTTGTGCAAACTATGGGCTGATTAATTAAACTTGCAATGAAGCCTGATTGTCTGCTCAGGTAAGGAGGAATTGTAGTCTCCAAAGATCAGATTATAATCCTCCTTATATAGTTGTTACAAAGGCTCAGGCAACTCAGAATTGGTTTCTATATTTTGAATGTAAAAAAGATTAGTCATTCTTTCTAGAAGTATCTGAATAGATTTCAGGAACAATGTAATCATATTAGTATCATTTTTTATGAAAGCAAAAGGCAATCTAGAAATGGCCATGGCACAATGCTGGCTATCCACAATAATAGGCTCAGGGAATTGTTGCAAGACCAATATTATAGATGATAATTCTAGTGCTTGGGAAAATTCAGGTAATATTTGTATTACAAGGACCTTTTCAACCCAGTGCTGCCCCCCTCCCCTGACTCAGGCAATGGCAAGGCCCTACTGAGGTGGATGGTGTAAGGCGTCCATCCTATGGAGGAGTGTAGTATGTTTCTGGGAATGGGCTGATTTGTTTTTGTATTCCTTTAATAAGTACAGTTGTGACTTCTCAAATGACCATTAAGTATGAAGGAAAAAAACCATGACTTTCCCAATTAATGCAACTACTTCTAAAGAATAGATCTGTTTGCTCTAAATGCAATGATTCAGCTGTGGAGCATAAATTGTTAATGTCTAATGAAAAACTCCCTGTATTCGTGTCAAGGAAGTTTTTGAGAAATTAAATTAAAATCTAGAGAAGAAAATTTACTGTTAATAAGACAGCTTAGTGCTTAGTACTAGGCAACTTTTTCTTATTCCTATGCACAGTGGTTTGTGCTCTTACTCTTGTTTGATTAAAATTAATAACAAGTCAACCACTTGCCATATCCATGGCACCGGTTCCAGTCAGTAAGTCAAGAAAGAATAATCAAGGTATAGGCCAATAGTTTGGGACATTTCTAACTATTATTAAAAGTTAACTAAGCAGAAACAGCTCAAAGCAAAACGTGAACTGAAAGTACAAATGCTTGCTTATGCATAAGCCAAGATACATTCTTCTATTCTAATTGTAGCTATGTAATATTTTGTTTCTTTGAATAATGATTCCTGTTTTGTAACCACAAAGTACAATGAGCCTGCCAAAATGAAAAGTATATATGATCAACTTCACAAGTAAAGATTGGGATCAGCACCTTCACTTTGGTGTCTGTGTTGTTTATCCACCCCCATTTTGCCCACTCCTCACCATCCATTCCTCTCATGAGACCCCCTGTTGGAGCTGGACACCAACAACCCCAGTATCAGGGTGGAAATAAATAATGCTAATTTTCCCTGTAGACCTGGCATCTGTAAACACCAAGGGTGCACTCAGAATAGGTTGGCCCAAATTAACTTTGGTTGCCTTAGAGGCACAAGGGAAATAATTCACAGAATTCTTGATGGAAACATATGACAGTAAAGGATGCTGGTAAAATTACTAATGGCTGCTTGAAAATTATGGCTAAGCATCATAAGATTATTCACTTCTGAGGTTGTGAAGAAGTTATGAGCTTATCTGGTTCCTTCCCATGCACTCACAGTA